>NC_089801.1:56786939-57086939 GCF_029633855.1 Hoplias malabaricus | reverse complement strand
ACACTAACTGCTGATTCTGTTCATCAGCTCAACACACTCAGAGGAGAACACTAACTGCTGATTCTGTTCATGAGCTCAACACACTCAGAGGAGAACACTAACTGCTGATTCTGTTCATCAGCTCAACACACTCAGAGGAAAACACAAACTGCTGATTCTGTTCATCAGCTCAACGCACTCAGAGGAGAACACTAACTGCTGATTCTGTTCATCAGCTCAACACACTCGGAGGAGAACACTAACTGTTGATTCTGTACATCAGCTCAACACACTCAGAGGAAAACACAAACTGCTGATTCTGTTCATCAGCTCAACGCACTCAGAGGAGAACACTAACTGCTGATTCTGTTCATCAGCTCAACACACTCAGAGGAGAACACTAACTGCTGATTCTGTTCATGAGCTCAACACACTCAGAGGAGAACACTAACTGCTGATTCTGTTCATCAGCTCAACACACTCAGAGGAGAACACAAACTGCTGATTCTGTTCATCAGCTCAACAAACTCAGAGGAGAACACAAACTGCTGATTCTGTTCATCAGCTCAACACACTCAGAGGAGAACACAAACTGCTGATTCTGTTCATCAGCTCAACACACTCAGAGGAGAACACTAACTGCTGATTCTGTTCATCAGCTCAACACACTCAGAGCAGAACACAAACTGCTGATTCTGTTCATCAGCTCAACACACTCAGAGGAGAACACAAACTGCTGATTCTGTTCATGAGCTCAACACACTCAGAGGAGAACACAAACTGCTGATTCTGTTCATCAGCTCAACACACTCAGAGGAGAACACAAACTGCTGATTCTGTTCATGAGCTCAACACACTCAGAGGAGAACACAAACTGCTGATTCTGTTCATCAGCTCAACACACTCAGAGGAGAACACAAACTGCTGATTCTGTTCATGAGCTCAACACACTCAGAGGAGAACACAAACTGCTGATTCTGCTCATCAGCTCAACAAACTCAGAGGAGAACACAAACTGCTGATTCTGTTCATGAGCTCAACACACTCAGAGCAGAACACTAACTGCTGATTCTGTTCAACAGCTCAACACACTCGGAGGAGAACACAAATTGCTGATTCTGTTCATCAGCTCAACACACTCAGAGCAGAACACAAACTGCTGATTCTGTTCATCAGCTCAACACACTCAGAGGAGAACACAAACTGCTGATTCTGTTCATGAGCTCAACACACTCAGAGGAGAACACAAACTGCTGATTCTGTTCATCAGCTCAACACACTCAGAGGAGAACACAAACTGCTGATTCTGTTCATGAGCTCAACACACTCAGAGGAGAACACAAACTGCTGATTCTGTTCATGAGCTCAACACACTCAGAGCAGAACACTAACTGCTGATTCTGTTCAACAGCTCAACACACTCGGAGGAGAACACAAACTGCTGATTCTGTTCATCAGCTCAACACACTCAGAGGAGAACACTAACTGCTGATTCTGTTCATCAGCTCAACACACTCAGAGGAGAACACAAACTGCTGATTCTGTTCATCAGCTCAACACACTCAGATGAGAACACTAACTGCTGATTCTGTTCATGAGCTCAACACACTCAGAGGAGAACACAAACTGCTGATTCTGTTCATCAGCTCAACAAACTCAGAGGAGAACACAAACTGCTGATTCTGTTCATCAGCTCAACACACTCAGAGGAGAACACTAACTGTTAATTCTGTTCATCAGCTCAACACACCTAGAGGAGAACACAAACTGCTGATTCTGTTCATGAGCTCAACACACTCAGAGGAGAACACAAACTGCTCATTCTGCTCATCAGCTCAACAAACTCAGAGGAGAACACAAACTGCTGATTCTGTTCATGAGCTCAACACACTCAGAGCAGAACACTAACTGCTGATTCTGTTCAACAGCTCAACACACTCGGAGGAGAACACAAACTGCTGATTCTGTTCATCAGCTCAACACACTCAGAGGAGAACACTAACTGCTGATTCTGTTCATCAGCTCAACACACTCAGAGGAGAACACAAACTGCTGATTCTGTTCATCAGCTCAACACACTCAGATGAGAACACTAACTGCTGATTCTGTTCATGAGCTCAACACACTCAGAGGAGAACACAAACTGCTGATTCTGTTCATCAGCTCAACAAACTCAGAGGAGAACACAAACTGCTGATTCTGTTCATCAGCTCAACACACTCAGAGGAGAACACAAACTGCTGATTCTGTTCATCAGCTCAACACACTCAGAGGAGAACACTAACTGTTAATTCTGTTCATCAGCTCAACACACCTAGAGGAGAACACAAACTGCTGATTCTGTTCATGAGCTCAACACACTCAGAGGAGAACACAAACTGCTGATTCTGTTCATGAGCTCAACACACTCAGAGCAGAACACTAACTGCTGATTCTGTTCAACAGCTCAACAAACTCAGATGAGAACACAAACTGCTGATTCTGTTCATCAGCTCAACGCACTCAGAGGAGAACACTAACTGCTGATTCTGTTCAACAGCTCAACACACTCAGAGGAGAACACAAACTGCTGATTCTGTTCATCAGCTCAACACACTCAGAGGAGAACACTAACTGCTGATTCTGTTCAACAGCTCAACACACTCAGAGCAGAACACAAACTGCTGATTCTGTTCATCAGCTCAACACACTCAGATGAGAACACAAACTGCTGATTCTGTTCATCAGCTCAACGCACTCAGAGGAGAACACTAACTGCTGATTCTGTTCATCAGCTCAACACACTCAGATGAGAACACAAACTGCTGATTCTGTTCATCAGCTCAACACACTCAGAGGAGAACACAAACTGCTGATTCTGTTCATCAGCTCAACACACTCTGACTATTTGAACACATGGCCAGCTTTGGGCTTATAAAAAATGGACTACTGAGAAGAGTCTAGACAGAAACAGAGGGCTCTTTGACTTTTTCACATAAGCCCCAGCTACATAAACTCACTCCATCTAGATCACAGTATTTTCAGAGATGCTCAAGTGTGTTTAGAGGGAGATAAACCCCACCCCCTACCATCCTTTATCTATGTGTGTGTGTGTGTGTGTGTGTGTGTGTGTGTGTGTGTAAAATAAACAAACTATCAAAACTGTCCTTTCAGTCTTTAAGCTGTTAAAATGCAATAAACCAATCAAACTAGTTCTCCAAAATACAACACATTTCTCCAAATACCAAAAATAAAGCCTCTTTAGTGACTCAACCTTCCGAACAGAATCCCCCAGAAGACCACACATTTGCAAACCAAGTGGCAGAGCAAGGAATTCTTTAGTTGCTCCAGGTTTGTGTGAGATAAAATGATATACCTGGACTGGTTAGGGGTTTATTGACTGTGACATTTGATTGCATTTTAGAAATATGGCTTTGTCAAGAAAGTGGTTCAGAAAGTTCAGAGAAGAGATCATTGGCTTTCACAAGCAAGAAAGACGATACAAACAGAGAGCAAAGGCACTGAATGTTCCTAGAGATTCAGCTGGAAGCATAGTTTGCAAGTTTCATATTGAAAGGATGACTGGCTGCACTTCCTGGGCGTGACAGAAAGAGGTCGCTACCTGAGGAGGCACAACCCTCGAGTGACAGCAAGGCCAGAATATATGAGCATGACTATTACAATAGTTGAAGTTATGTCTATTCAACATCATGTTCGTATTAAAGGGATATTTATTTCTGCTGTTTTGAAGTGGGTATGTATGAGGTACTTATGTCTAGTCAGTGTATTACCTACAGCAGACATCGTTCAACTTTCTTGAAGTCGAAGTGGTCCCTTGGGGTATATTTTCTTCCAGAGCAACTCAGAATTGGACGGGGTTTCTCACTCAGCAGGATCTGCACCGGTGAAGGACTTGTCCATCTCCGCATTTATTGTGATTTTAGCGCTAGCTCTCCAGCCCACCATTTTTTTTTTCTTTTTCTTACATTTTATTTACATTTTTACTCAGTAACGGATGCAATTTAAAATGTAGTGAAGTACAATAATTCAAGCAAAATTTACTTAATTAAAAGTAAAGTTACAGATTTTAAAAAATATACTTTAAAACAAACAAGTACACAAAAAACTACTCAATTACAGTAACGCAAATAAATGTAAGTCATTCAATTAAAATACAAATGTAAAATTCAATTACACTAGGTGCTACATCACACAGGACTGTGACTAAACATAGTCACCAGCTTTTACCACCAGTGTCCTGTGGGTGGCGTGTGACCACTGATCAAGGACTGTCTCTGACTTTACATCTACAAGGTGGACCAACAAGGGAGGAGTGGACACAGGGTTTAAAAACTCCTGCAGCACTGCTGTGTCTGATCCACCCGCACCAGCACAACACACACTAACACACCACCACCACCACCAGCAGCAGCAGCACTGAGAATGATTTCAGTGGGGTTTTGACCATTTCTGAACAGAGGAAGTTGGGGATAAGAAAGTATGCAAGGCAATGGATGAACGGCTGTGGCGGATCCTCCGGCCGCTGGGGGCGGTAGAGGGTGTTCGGGCTGCGGTGACGTGTAAACACTGCACAGTGGATCAGGAAGGTGGTTTAGAAACACCATCAGTCGGCCTGCGGAGTGAAACAGCCGGCGATAAAGTTCAGATCAACAGTTTTACCCCGGGATCTTTCCCAGCGGCGGTGACCAAGAATATGACCGTGTCCTCCGGGCTGGCGGTGCTGCTACTGCCGCTCTTAGTCGCGGTCTCCGAGGCCAGAATACACCGCCTCTTCCTGAAGGTACACTCCCTGTAAACCATCTAAAACCCGTTAATATCACTAAGAACCCCGTTAAAGTCTACTTCTTTCAATTTATGAGCGTCTAAACAAACTTTAAATTACTCCCCCGTCGCCTTGCTCAGCTTCAGAGCAGGTTCAAGGGTCAATATGGTTGAAAACTTAGTTTTTTTTTCCGCGTTCTTTTCAGAGTTTCGCTTTATACAATTTTATACCTCTTCAAAATATTTTTGGACATATTTAAAATGTAGTATATGAAATATTTGTTCAGCTGAAGCTTTAAAATTCGCCTGAACCTTATGCTAATCTGTTAAAACGCCAATAACCTCATTTTAAATTCTTTAAATGCATTTCAAATTACATGACTGACAATTTTATTTCTATTTTAAAGTTACTTTTCGTTTGACTTCCCTACGTTTCTTATGAGTTTAAATATTACATTAAAAAAATACATTAAAACATATTTTTAACGTTTTTTATAACGTGTTTTCATATTCTGAACATTTATGAAAAAACTGTGGAAAAAGTGTGGAAATAAAGCTCTAAAATGTGTCAATAAAAGCTATGTTCAATAATTGCAAAAGTAAACTAAATTTAAATCAAAATGACATTAATAACATGGTAAATATAACTGCAATGTGATATATCCTGCCCCTTCTGGGATGAGTTGGGAGTGGTGAGTGTGATCCAGAACTATTCACCAACACCATGGCCCTCACCGATGTGTATACTGTCAAATACTCACAGCAATGTTCCAGCATCCAATGTAAAACCTCACCAGAAAGTCAGAGACTAATACTGCAGTGAAAAGAAGGGGGACACACTGGTGTCAGGACACAGGACAACTTTGGGACAGTTGTAAAATGGTGCTTGTCCACTGCATGGTCCTGTCTCTACTGGACTCTACTGGTCTCTACTACACTTTTCTGATCTCTACTGGACTCTACTCTGATTAGTCCCTTGTTGGTTTTCCACTCCCACAGCTCCGCCCTGAAATGTATCGGTGCCGTCTGTAACCCCCTTCTCTAAGGGGAACAGCGGGCTTTGGAAACCACAACAATGGTGGCAGTAACGTTCAGCGGTGTTTACTCATTGTGTTGTTGTTTGGGACTGAACACAGCTCCGTCATCAGTTCAGACAGATCAGTAGAGTTCGTTCCTTCCTTGTTGCAGCGTCCAGCTCTCAATGGATTCATTCATCAGCCACAGATCCAAGGAGCGTTTGAACCTCTTCAGAAGACCACGGCGTGATTTTACGAGCTTCTGTCGTAAGTCGGATAAAAACAAATGTGATCTCTGCTGCAGCTGGAGATTTTACAGATGGAGAGTTGGTGCTGGTCATCTGCGTTGCGTGGTGTAGAGTGATGACTCTCTCTGGACAATCAGCGTTCTGCAAGGTTTACACGCCACGTTTTAGTCCCTACTCTGCTCGCTCTGAACCACAAGAGAACAGCGACTAAACAAGAACCCACTTCCAGAACCAGGTCCTAATTTACCTGGTGGAGGAGCAGAACAGATGAATCGAGTCGAGTAGAGTCCCTGCAGTGGGGAAGTACTAATAGTCTGTGGTTTGTGAGTGGACAGTGAACTAATGTCATTTTAATGGAAACTGCTGGGATGAATTATTTAAACAATCTCTCTCTCTCTCCCTTTCTACATTTTACTCATGTTTTTCCTCTCAATTTCTAAACTCCATCCATCTCTCTCTCTCTCTCTCTCTCTCTCTCTCTCTCTCTCTCTCAGAACGAGACCCGTTTTGTGGTTCATCTGAACACGTTTGGATATTTTGAGAAGGGGACTCTGGAGGTGAACCTGACATCTCTGCATATGCCGCAGATAAACAACAACTCTCCTGTGGTGAGTTACAGCCTCCCGCTCTTCCCCCGTTTCCAGCGTGTGGAGGCGTGGTTTCCTCCCCTCACTGGGACAGGTGTGAGGAAGTGTGTAGGGTGTGTGAAACTGGCGCTGTGCAGGTCTCAGTGACCACCCTATCATCGTCTGTGTTGGTAAAAGTGAGAATCAGAAAACACTTCCTCCACAGCTCCCGAGGCTGAAGTGTCGGTGTGTCCTTTATTGAGTGTGAGGAGGTGGACGCTGGTCTTCAGAAGAGGGCGCTATTTTAAAGGCAGTGTGGGAGCAGTAGGCTCTGAGCAGGTTTATATTCAGTTTTATTTTTGGTGTCTGTGCTCATTTGTTACATAGGAATTCTGTTTGACTCTGTGAACAGGTGTTAAATGTGTTCAATGATGTTTTGAGCTAGAAATTAAAAGGTGGTCTCTGACATTTACCCAGTATTTTAGACTTGAAAACCCCAGCGTGATCTTCTCAGGGAGAATCAACAAATAAGATCAATCCAGAATCGCTCCAACAACTCCAGTGCCATGACAAGTTTCAGCTCATATTTTTATATTTTAGTAGGTTTTGTTGAAAGAGTAATGATAGCTGTGATGTGTGTGTGTGTGTGTGTGTGTGTGCGCTTGCTCATGCAGGTGGGCTTCAGTCTGGGTCGGTCTCGTGTGAATGGAGTTTTCTCTTACACGGTGAGTAAGAATCTGGTTGTGTTTATTTATCTGCTGGTCTTAAAGGGATAAAATCATCACATCAAATTCACTGAAGAAATGCGGCTCACTCACTCAGATATTCACCCATTCACTCAATCACATACTCTCTTACTCACTCACTTAAAAATAATACATTACATTTATAAATATTTTGTATATTGGTGGTAAAAATGACTTTCTTGTGATGATAATAATAATAATAATAATCAAGATTAAGATTTAATGTGTAAACACTTGGAAGTTGGAAGTTAAATGCTGTTTTTACCATCTACTGTTTTAAGTTGGATCAGTGATTTTCTCTGAGCCCCTTTTTGTAATGGTCAGTGTTTTCTTCATGGTCATTGTTCCTGGTTTTGGCAGGGTGTGTCCAGGCCATGTCTGGGTGGGGTGTGTCGTGGTGTATGATTGGGTTGTGGTCAGGGATTTCACTGCATTGTTTGTTTTTAGGCTGAAGACAAACAGTCATGCCCTCTGAATAAGAATAGAAGTGATGATACACTCATTCTCTTCATCATCAACACTGCCTCACTCAGGTCTGTGTGCGTGTGTCTTAGGCCAGTAATTTATGGACAGTATATTGGAAATGTTTTTGTCTTTTACACTGAAACAGTATCAGCTCAGTGTGTAAAATGTCTTTTTTGTCTGTCTCCAGTGTCGAGGTGAAATCCTTCCATGAGGAGGATAGCATCCTAACACCTGACCAGAAAAAAGAAGAAAAGGGTGAGGTCACTTCATCCCCAGATTTACTCTTTACATTCAGTTCACTTTCACACTCGTCCCAGAGCCAGGTTCACTTTCACACTCGTCCCAGAGCCAGGTTCACTTTCACGCTCGTCCCAGAGCCAGATTCACTTTCACTACAGCTGTATATTCAGATTCACTTTCACCTTCATGACAGATCCAATTTCACTGTCATAGTAGCTTTTTTCCTTTCAGAATCTCGTAAGAGAAGAGAAAAACCTCCCAAACTTGACCCGGCTCAGAATAAAGGAAAAAAGGACCAAATTGCAGAGAATGAAATCATCATGGATCCGAAGAAGGATAAAGAACAAGTGCTGGAAAAGAAAGAACAGGAAGAGAAGAAGACGGAGAGCAGGACGACTGAACCTGTCATTGTAAGTGTGTGTGTGTGTGTCTGTGTGTGTGTGTGTGTGTGAGCAGTTTTATGTTAACAGTGCTCCTGTTTTTTAGGGGGAGAAGATGAATGGACTGAAGTTGGCTCTGACCAAGTTTAAAGACAAATTCTACAAATTCACAGTGAGTCTCTGAACTACAGCAGCTTTAACAGAGGGAGGACAACACAACAACTGTTTATACATCTCTCTCTCTCTCTCTCTCTCTCTCTCTCTCTCTCTCTCTCTCTCAGTTCCGTATGACTATAGGAGCTAAAGACCAGGGTCTGTATACTCTGAATTTCTACAACTGCCTCAACCTGAGGCCAATCAGAGCCACTCCCTACTCCCTCAACGTGAGTACAGTAGCGTGTAAAGGACATGACTGACACACAAATATCCTGTAAACAGCTTGTAAACAAAGGTGACACTGAGGATTACACTAATGATTATGACTGTGATGGGGATAATTAAGCTATAATAAAGTGACAAAGTCACGTTGGGGCTTTGTCTGTGAACTTCGGAGTGTGAAAACTCATTCCATCTAATGGGTGAATTTTGACCTGTGACGTACACAACTTCCAGATGAGTCACCTTCACCTGCAAAGCTTTGCTTCAAGTTAAACTTTGGTGAATTTTCACATGTGAATTCACGTCTCCAACCAATGGCACCACTGCATTGTGTGTCCTCTGACGCACTCAGTACTGTCTCTGCTCTTTCTGAGCCACGCAAAACTGGAGACAGTACACAACCCTTTCATGAGGATTATAAATACAACACAAGCGAGAGCCTCTGTAAAATAGAGCTTACAAAACTCTTCTGAGAACTGGGGTGTAATGTTGGTGATGACGAGAGTGAAGGCTATGATAATTATTGACTTTGGTGGTGGTGAAAACTTGATGGTGATTGTGTTGACGAGAGTGAAGATAGAAATTAACACAGTGATAATCAGTGATGCATGATATATTGACAGCTGATATGTTATTTGTCGATATGTGGATTTTTTTAGTTATTGTTATTGGTCCAAAATTGGAATTTTAGCCGTTATTACACTGACAGATGTAAATACACAATGATGTCTGCTGTGTAGACGTTTTTCATGGTTTCTGCAGAGAACAGTCTCTGGGATTAAATTACCGTGGTGGAAACTAATTTGGTATATGAGCGACGTTCAGTACACACACACACAAACAGCATTGTAAGTGACAGAAGGATACTCCCAATCACCACGGTCCCAGAGCTCTTCTTATATAAAACATTAGCATCTGAATTTATTACCTAAACAGTTGATAAATGATTACAAACACTCGATCAAACACTCTCTGTCCCTCGCTCGCTTAGAGCCACTTTATGCCACTCTCTCCTTCGCTCCAAACAAGTACTGCGATAATTTGCGCAGTCTGTAAACCATTTATGTGGAACAGCGGTAAATCTATGATAAAAATATAAATAAACAACTAAAAACGTAAAAGATAAAATTAAAAAGTAAAGAAATGTGCAAATACTGGAGAAAAGCCTTGTCCTATGACAATAAGAATTAGTTTTGCTTTAATCCAGTGTGAGTTTGCTTCAATTACAAAAAGATCAAATTATCGGTTATTATCAGTGTTGGCTCCTCCAAGGTTATTATCGTTTAACGTATCAACCCAAAAAAATTTAAATCGGTGCATCCCTAGTTATAATGATGATGGTACTGAAATTTATTCTGATGACCCTAAGCCTAACAGTGATGGTGGCATTAATAATGGTGTGTGTGTAGGTGGAGATTACAGAAAGGAATCCAGATGGTTATCTCTCGGCAACTGAGATTCCTCTCCCTCGGCTCTATGTCTCTATGGCCGTCATGTTTTTGGCTGCAGCCATAGTGTGGACTTACACACTGCTTAAACACAGGTACACACAAAACAAAAGACTTAAATAACCCTGAAGTAAGCTTGAGTTCTCATTACCACAACAGGTTTAATCTCATGTTGTTTATGTTGATGCTGTCAGAGCATTGTTTGTTGTGTTCATTTATAAAAACACAGAAGACCTGCTTTTTGTGTTGTGTGAGATTCTTCTAACTCCTGATTCGGTAAAACGGCTGTAGAACTACACACAGTTAAACAGGCACTAATGCTTATGACTGTGGTTTCTCTTCTCTTCTGAGATATGCGATAACTAATTAGCTGAACTCTTTTGGTGTATGTGTGTTGTAGGTACAGTGTGTTTAAAATCCACTGGTTGATGGCGGCGCTGGTGTACACTAAAGCAATGTCTCTGGTCTTCCACAGTGTGAGTATTAGAGTTTACATTGTACACACACACACACACACACATTTTGGAAGACACCTATTGTTGACCACCTAAGGATGTGTTGTTTACGTTGCCATGGTGATACCACTGGCCATCATTAATTTTTACAGTGTGTGGACACTATTAACCAGTTTACTGTAGAAATATATACTGAATATTCCACAGAAGTCAGCACTGAGTCTGTGGTGTAGATGTTTACTGTATTCACATTGAGGTGGTGGTGTCTTTAAACTTGGGCTGAATTTACAGAGTCTGTGTGGTTTTAAACAACGATACATCTGTGTCTGTTCGGTTTTAACTCTTAGTATTTCTTGTTTGAGCTTGTGAAGGCTTGAACATAAACACTTTCATTTTCAGATGTTTTCGGGAATGTTTAGGCCTACAACGAGAACCAGAAAAACTTTCAGGACTGAAGAGGGACAATATTTATTGTTGCGTTATTATTAGTAGTAGTAGTAGTAGTAGTAGTAGTAGTAATACAAGTATACGTTGTTTATTTATTTTGTTGTCTCTCTCTGTGCTCTAGATTAACTATCACTTCATCAACATGGAGGGTCATCCTATCGAAGGCTGGGCTGTGATGTACTACATTACTCACCTGTAAGTGTACACAGATGTGTTTTTGTAGCTCAAACACAATCTTTATAAATCCATTATTCAAGAGCCAGGTTTATATCCTAATTTAGATTTCCCATTCATTTGTTAAAATGTCTGTGTGTGTGTTTGTGCTCGCAGACTGAAGGGGGCGCTGCTATTCATCACTCTGGCTCTGATTGGAACAGGATTTGCATTTGTGAAATACATTCTCTCAGACAAAGAGAAGAAGATCTTCATGATTGTCATCCCTCTACAGGTGTGTGTGTGTGTGGTGGGCCGGGATTAATGGATTAATAAGTTGAATCATTTATTTCATCGTTTTTAACACAGGTTCTAGCTAACGTGGCATATATAATCATCGAGGAGACGGAGGAGGCGTCCAGTGAGTACGCTCTGTGGAGACAGGTTCTGTTTCTGGTTGATCTGATCTGCTGTGGAGCCATCCTGTTTCCTGTGGTCTGGTGAGCGTCTTGTTTACATTCTCGCAGCATGGGGACATCTTGTCCTCGTGGGGTCAGCAGACTGTGTGCTAAAGTTTTCTAAAGCCACTCCCCCAAACACTCACCCTGAGTCTGAGAGAGAGTGGGAAAGCAGTGAGGAGCAAGCTGCCAAAGGTGTAGTTTTTTAAAACTATCCATTTTCTCTAATGTCGCTGAGAGCTTGTTCCTCTCTTGTTTTCTGAGCACTGTTTATATTTGGTGTGTGATTATGCTTTGGCCAGTTTTTTTGTTCAGTGTCGTCTTAATTATAGTCAAAACACAACACGTCCAAACACATATTTTTCTTTGGTATGAGCTGCTTGAGCCACTCGGTCGGCCTCAGCGTTTAGGTTCTCCTCCATGTGGCAGATAGTGGGCAGAATCATGTGACTACAGTGTGGTAGCGTGGTTTTAAAGAGACAGTACATGAAAGTGGGGACACAACAGAATAAAAAAAAGTTACATTTACATAATTGATGTAAACCTGATTGTGTGGATTAGAAGTTCTGAATTTTGATTTTGATTACTTTTCCGATTATTGGCACATCCCTAGTTGGAAGCCTTTTCTACCTCCATCTTTCTTTCCTTAACTTGTTCGTCAATTCCAGAGGTTGTACCTGTTCTCCATTGTTCTTCCAGCCTTTAGCGCAGCATGTGTGTCTGAGCCGAGCAAATGAATAAATATGCAGCTCATGCATCTTTTCGTCTGAGCATTTCATTTATTGACTGTTATTGGAATGTAAAGGTAATTTAAGAAATATATTAAAAAATAATCTTTGTTAAACAAATCACCTACTCCAGTTTTATTTACTGAGCATATGGCACTGTGAATAAAGTATGGCCTGATGATTTAGATGATTTACTTACAGACTTTATTTTACTTTTCTTTTTTTTTTTTTTTAATTCATTGGCAGAAGTATTGCATAATTTATTTTTTTTAATATATAATGTATTGAAATTATTACTGATTTTGTTGATGTTGTCATCCACTGAAATTTTTTGATATAAATTTCTGATCATACCAATATCAGCCCAGCGTCTCAAAGCAATAGTCACTTACATCTTACTTTTTTAATTTATTGCAGGTCTATTCGACACCTGCAGGAGGCCTCCACTACAGATGGAAAAGGTGTGTGTGTGTGTGTGTGTGTGTGTGTGTGTGTGTGTGTGTGTGTGTGTGTGTGTGTGTGTGTGTGTGTGTGTGTGTGTGTGTGTGTGTGTGTGTGTGTGTGTGTGTGTGTGTGTGTGTGTGTGTGTGTAAAACACCAGTTACCATTGAAGTCTGTGTTCTGATGTGTGTTTAAAACCTGTTTTGTGTGTGTGTTGCAGCTGCAATGAATCTGGAGAAGCTGAAGCTGTTCAGGCATTACTATGTGATGGTAAGGAAAATAAATTCTATTCACATTTATTTTTTAAATAAATCAAAAGCTCTGAGAAGTTTTTATTTGTGATTTCAACATAAGTTTTAATGTTATAAATTATCATATTTATGCTACTTAGTGCTTTTCTCATTTTGTGTGTGTGTAGATTGTGTGTTATATCTACTTTACGAGGATTATCTCCATCCTGCTGAAGGTCCCTGTTCCTTTCCAGTGGCAGTGGTGTCAGGAGGTCAGACTCTTTTTCCCATATCGTTTTTACAAAAAAACAGTGTCCATAGTTGCATATTACTTGTTTCCATGGTTACATTGTGTATATTTTCTTGGCAACCGTTCACTTGTCTCCATTGTGCATATTTCTTAGTTAATTAATTAATTAACAGTTAATTTGTCTCCAATGATATATTGTGCCCATTTCACTGGTAAACAATTAACTTGTTTCCATGGTTAAATTGGGTGTTTGTTTTATTGTGGCAGGGGTTTCGGGGCTAACATAGCCCTTGTTTCCATAGCTATGTTTACACTTGCCCTCTCTGTCTCTGGCTTTCTCTCAGTTTCTGATAGAGGTGTCCACTCTGGTGTTTTTTGTTTTGACGGGTTTTAAGTTCCGTCCAGCCTCGAACAACCCGTACCTTCAGCTCCCTCAGGACGAGGAAGACCTGGAGATGGATGAAGTGTAAGATGAATACAGAAATATAATTTTTTCTATAAAGCCTTTGAAGTGCTACTGCTTTACCTCCTGCACAAAGCTGGACAAATACGTAACAGATCTGGGCAGTTAGCGTTCTCCTCTACACATGCTCTTTGACAATGTGTTTACGGCTGTTCAAAAAGATGTGGTTGGTTCATGTGTCTCAGAGGAGACCTGTGTTCAAAACAGTCATTTATAATAAATAATAGTAGTGATAAAGTGGTAATAAAATAATATAATATTCAAATAAAAATAATTTTACTAAATAATAATATTAATTAATCCTTCTGTCCTACTCTCCAGTGTGACAGAGTCCGGGGCTCTACAGGGCATCTCAAAGGTGAAGAAGATCTCAAATGGCAGAGAGAGAGAGCCCACCTTGTGATTGTGACATCATAGAGGGGTGGGGCCTTGACTGTTGAGCTCCACCCTCTCCCCAAGCCATTCCTCATGTGGTTGCCTAAGTACATAGCAGCCATGGCCTGAGCTATGCAAAACACAGAGATACAGAAAAGTGTGTGTGTGTGGATGGACTATTTCTCTGTACAGATTGTGAAAGCTTCTCTCTCTCTGTCTCTCTCTCTGTCTGTCTGTCATTACCTGAGGGCTGTGGATATCCAAAGAGAGACTTTACTTAATGAAAGGTTTTAGTTTTTAAGTACCTACGTCTGTTCCTTTAATGGGTTGTAGGGCGTGTCTTTTGTTTGTCGTCTTTTGTTTCAGTTTTTGTTTGACGCTTGATGAGGCCGATGCCACCTCTCACAATGGAAGGATTTTCCACATTTTAGGAGTTTGGTTACTGTGTTTTTCCTTACTTACACCCCACCCCCGAGCTGTGACCCACCCGGGCCCCCTAAACCAAAGAGCCCTGGATCAGGCCCTGCTTCACTGCCACATCCACCAATCACAAACAAGATGGTATGTCTGACAGCTGTTAGTCCTGCCCCTCACATCTCTACACTGATTTGATTGGCTGGAAAAATGCTGGACTGCCTTTCCATAGAGAACCTATTTTTGTTAAATGTTTGTTTCTCAGTTTGGAGATCCCCCACATTAAAATAAGCTCAAGAACCTTTAAATCATCTTTACATGATGTTAAAGTTCTACAGGGTTCTTCAGAGGTTCTGCTCAGTTCCCAGATCCTTTCCACAGAGAACCATTCTCATAACCGGCCTGTTGACCATCTATGCAATGGAGAGGTTCTAGAAGGAACCCTAAAATTGGCTTCAAATGAGAAGATGTGAACAGTTGAGAAGTTTCCTTAAATATCTTCAGATCTCTCTATCATTCCCTGAAGAACGTTTTCCACGGAGAATCATTCTCATTAATAGACATCCTTGGAACTTATAAAATGCTATGTGAAGGTTCTGGTTAGAATGATTAAATTGATCCCTGAAGAACCTTTCAGAAATATTTTTGCTAAATCTTTAAATAGAAGTTCTGAAAAGAAACTGTAAACAAGTTTAGCACAATGCTCTTTAAAGCTCCACAGTTCCCTGAGGAATCTTTCCATTGAGAACCATTTGTGTATGTTACCTATTTTTAACATTATATAAGATGGATGTCCTTTAAAAGTTCTGGAAAGAGCCCTTACATTGACTTTAAGATTTGAATGTTCTTCTAGAGCATTTCTTCATAATCAAATAGGATTTTTTCTTTAGGGAACCAATAGTGGTACTTCTCTGGGTGTGAATATAGAGTCCTTCTTTTTTTCTGAGAGTGGACACCATAGAGGAACCATTTTGTTTCCTTGAATAACCTTTAAGGGGAGGTTTCTTTTAGGCTCTTTATGTCCTTAAGGAGCTGGATCTGGTCTATGTTCTGATACCGGCGTCGAAGACTGCTGAGAGTAAATGAAGCGTGTACTGAGCAGGGTTTTGGATGTGTTTCTGAATATATTTTTTCTGAATTAAATTATTTTGGGGATTTGATTTTGGGAAGAGTTTCATTCTAAGGATTGAACGTCAGGGACGCTGAGTGTTCTGTGATTTGCCAAAAGAAAGTGTCCTAAAGGTACCTTAAAGAACCACTCTTAAGTAAAAAATAAAGCACAGCATTCTCCGTCTGATGCTTTAGAGGGTCCACTCTTGGTTTTCCATAGAGAAACATGTTTGCCTTTTTTTAAAAAAAAAAAAAAAAAAAAAAAAGACCCTTCACAAAACATTATGGTTCTAGATAGTGCACTTAAATCGATTTTACATGGTTTGAGGATACTTTAAAGGAGCTTTAAAATGTTCCTTTGAGGGATGTAAAAGTTCTATAAGCTTTGAAACAGTTCTTTAGGTCCTTTAAACAGTTCAGATGATGGTTCTCTGGAGAACAATAGAGATATTTGGAAAATAAGTGAAGAACCCTTTACAAGTTTAAAGAACCACCAGATAAGCTTAAGGCTCTTTATGCTCTCACATTCTGTCAAGCGTGGTTCTTTAAAAAACCAAAAGTGGTTCTTGTAAGGCATCACTCAATAACACTTTGTGGCCACCTTTTTAAGGTGGTATATAGGGCCCTTTAGATAATTACATATGCTTTAAACAGGTTCTTTAGAGCAGGCTATAGAAGAACCACTGATAGTTCCATGAAGAACCATGCAGTGAATGATACTCTAGAGAACCAAAAGTTGAAAAGAACCTACATAATGTGAATGTTTTAGAAAGAACCCATATAATCACTTTTTTATTATTAAATGTTCTTTAAAGTGTTAAAGGTTATATTTACTTTGCATCTCTTAAGTATGGTTCTTCATAGAACCAAAAGCTGTTCTTCAATGCCTTTGTCTCAGAACCAAAGGAAGGACCCTTATATTGTCTTTACAGGATGCGAAGTTCTTTTAAACATCCTGAAAATTCTTCAAAGTTCTCTAAAGGACCTTTCCACAGAGAACCATATTTGTATCCATAATGTAAATGTTCTAGAAGAATCAGTATTTATTCTTTAAGGGGATGGTTATTTGGAGAACCAAAACTGAGTGTTAGAAGAACACTATATTAAGAATAACCTTTAAAGCACCTTTACATGAAGGTTCTTTTTAAACCTGGAGCAATTCTTCTGATTTTCAGACATTGTTCTTTATAGAACCAAAATTGGCTCTCATGTGATACCACTAAAAGAACCCTTTTTACTAAGCATGTACACACTCCCGATAGGGTTCTTTAGAGTGGTTCCATAGAAGGGCCCATATTCTGCTCCTTAAAGAACCTTTAATTGGCCAGAGAGAAGGTGTGTTCTAAAAAACAGAGCAGATGTTACGTGGTTAAAGAATTTTTTTTTAAATGCAGGTACGTTAAGAGCCTCTTAGAAGTTTAGAGAACCTCCACTAATTATGGGTTTGTGTTAGAACCATGTGTCTGACCTAGAACCCTTTATTTATGATCACATTTAGAACCTTATTTATGTTTATGAACATGTGTGTGATTGGAGGAGAACTGGCCAATCACAACAAGGTTCATGAATGTTTCAGCAGGCCATCTTACTGCAATGAAGTGTGTGTAGCCGTACGGTGGCCCAGAGAGTCTAATCACAATTAGAAAGATAAGACTAAACAACAACACCACCACCACAAAAACACTCCTTAAATGTGCAGTCTGTGGTTTCTACCACATAAAGCAAACAGTATTCACTAAACCAGTTTATGCCCCATAGAGTGGGTCCCCCACAAGAGAGTGCTTGTTAAAAATGGGTTTTGTACAGTGTCTCTGACACCTCCAGGCCACTAGGTGTCAGTTTAATAAAGAATCACAAACGCCTGATTGCTAAATGTTGTTGTGCTTGGCCTCTCTGAGCCACCATAGGTTTTGTTGTGAAACTGAGCAGTCTGATTTGATTCTTCAATAACGTCTCTGGCTTTTCAGAGTCGCTGAAATAAAAAAAATATTTAAATGATTCAGTTTTAATTGTTGTATTTTAAACAATTATATTTCCATTAGCTTATATTAATTAACTTAATTACTATTAAGTATTTATATGAAATGTGTCAAGTTTGTGAAAACCCTCTTTTTTCATGACACTTGTTAGCCTTATGGTAAACAAAGATAGCATGGCATAACAGATCTGAGTGTTTAGCATTCTCCTCCAAAAGTGTTAAGCTGCAGTGACTTTATGTTTGCAGAAATTCTTTCACCAGCAGTCACAAAGGAAACACAGGCTCTCCTCAACCCGGTCCAGCACCAACTCTCCATCTGTAAAATGTCCAGCTGCAGCAGGGATCACATTTGTTTTTATCTGAGTCATGATGGCAGCTCATTAAATTATGCTGTGGTCTTTTGAGGAGGTTCAAACGCTCCTTGGATCAGTGGCAGATGACAGAATCCAGCGAGAGCTGGATGCTGCAACAAGGAAGGAACAAACTCTACTAATCTGTCTGAACTGATGACGGAGCTGTGTTCAGTCCCAAACAACAACACCATAAGTAAACACCACTTAATGTTACTGCTGCCGTTGTTGTGGTTACCAAAACCCACTGTTCCCCTTAGAGACCAGTTAAGAGATGACACCCGATACATTTCAGGGGGGAGCTGTGGGAGTGGAAAACCAACCAGGGACCAAGACTGAAAAGCCCATTGAGCCGTGCAGAGTAGGCACCATGCAATGAAAAAGTGCCGTTGGAGAGGTCACTTCAGGTATGAGAGGGAAAACTCAAGACTCCTGATGAAAGCGTAGAGCCATGTAAACATCTGTGTAAGGAATCACGGGTAAGTGAAGCATATAAGCTAGAGGCCTTTATTTTTGTTATTGTTTATGCACAAAGTTATGACAGCTTTTTTGGGTCACTGTTTTGGAAAATATGTTCTTTCTTTTTTTTCTAATGTCAATATTTTTTAGAATAAACTCGTATATATTTTGCTTCAAGTATAAAGGTCAGACACAAACATCTGTAGTGAAAATGGGGGACATCGTAGAGGGTTCATGATGAAACAGTTCTGGCACATCAGGACCTGACTTCAAACAGTGTTTCTTGAAATAATTTTTCTTATTTATTTTCCTCAAGTTTTAGACCTAATTGTCTACTTTTATTATTGTTGTTGTTGTTGTTTCTTCCAATGCAGTGGCCCTAATATTTAGTGGTAGAAGGCTAACCAAAGAGCTAAAAGGTAGAAATATACTGACCAATTGAAACAGAATGGGTGGGGCTTGTTGTGGGGGTGGCCCCGCCCCCTGCCCCCCTCTCCAGCCTCTGCAGTGGATGGTGCAGAGCCACCCCTGGGTCTGCAGACATGTGAGTACAGAGGTTTTAAGCTCGTTTAAAGTGTGTGTTTAACATAAGAGCTGCTGTTTGTGTGTGTGTGTGTGTGAAAGAAAGAGAGAGGTGTGTTAAGTTCTGCAGGTGTGGTCATTGTGCACTGCCCTGCAGAAGGACACTGGGTGGTGTAGCTTCTCTCAGAGTACTGTAGTGTACTGTAAAGAGTCAGCAGTGTTGGAAAGGCTCTAGTAGATGTTGTTTGTTATGTGTTGATGTGTGAGTCAAATTCTAGTGAAGGAATCATTCTGTTTTGCTGATTCTTTTGAATGAATCGGAATTTAATCTGATTTCTGGAGCTTAATGTGCTATAGGGACTTTGTCAAATAAGGCAAGGACAGTATGGCTCTGGAACTCAAGGCTTTTTATTTAACACACACACACTACTACTGAACACTGAACTAGAAATGTCTAGTACATTCTCTCTTAAAGCAACACTACGTAAGATTTGGTATTTTAGCTCCTGGGCTCCCCCTACATTTACAAAGAGTAATTTGCTTTTACAGCAATGTCTTGAAATTAAGGGTTGGGTTGGAGACTGCCCTAAAAGCTTGTGTGTTTTGCTCTCTGTTTCAAAGAGAGTACTCCAGTCTGGAGACTTTGGTTTACACCTCCTTTGGAAGATTCCTCTGTGTGCTGTGAATTGTGGGTATGTGAAAAACACAAAAGATAAAAAAGGCTGCCTTTCCCAGCTGTAGATTCAGAATCAGATGAATCTAAATCAAACTTTCTGCAGCTGGTGTGACTCTGCAGTCCTGTGTCTGAAAATGTGCCCTATTAACTATTCATTGCACTATTTTGGGGGCTCTGCAGTAGTGAAATGGTAGGGAGCTGTTTCAGACATAGCTAAGTGAATTGTTTAATTCAGTGAATCGAAGAGTTCATAAGAACCGATTCATGAAAATGATTCAAATATTCATTCGGTCATGTGTGCTGCTTGCATTAGTTTAAGGTTTCCCTGCACTGCAGCGGGACAGCTGTGGGTGTGACAGCAGGTGAAGTGTGTTGTTAAGGAGCTAGCTTCTCTGAATGTTCTGTAGGTTCCTCCGTCCTTTCTGGTTTGCGCTGGTGCTGGGGATCTCGCTGGCTGATAGAGGAGTGGGGTAAGATCTGACAGAAGGGTCTCTATTTTTAATATTATATGTTAATGTTTGCAGTTTGTGTTAATTTGTGTGTGTGTGTGTTTCTAAAAGTTGGAGTAACTCCAGCAGTAGTTTCTGTACCGAATCCAGAGAGTGTCTTCAGTTTGAGCTGATCTGCAGAACAGACGAGTATGAGGTCAGCTCTCTCTCTCTCTCTCTCTCTCTCTCTCTCTCTCTCTCTTCTCTGAATTGTAAATGATAATGAAATGTCTAAACTACGCCCATATACCCCAAGTGTGTGTGTGTGTGTGTGTGTGTGTGTGTGTGTGTGTGTATAGGTGCGTCACTACTCTCCGACCCGCTGGGTGTCCACGGATGCTGAAGCCTACTTTATGGGCGTTGGAGCAGCCATGGCCTTTAGACGCCTCTACCAGTACATCACCGGAGCGAACGAAGGAGGTGTGTGTGTGTGTGAGAGAGAGAGAGAGAGAGAGAGAGGGAGAGAGGGAGAGAGAGAGAGAGTCTCAGTCAGAGTCTTTGGAATCAGGCTCCTGATAAAAACCAATCCCTGAAAAGCAATGTTTACGATTTTAATCTAAAAATCCTGTGTATAAAGCTCTTGAGTGTGTCTCCTCTCCAACTGGAGTCAAGCTATCCGCACTTTGGAAACTGACGGTCAAGCCATCCGCGCTTCAAATCCGAATGCACGTATAGGCGCATCATTACGGTTTTTCATTGCGGAGAACACCACATCCGCTCTGGGACAGATAGAGAGTCTGAAACCCGCGTTTGAGCAGCGATGTCTCTGTTACTAAATAAATGCACGCAATGCTAAAATGGACTAAAATTAACAAGCCATTAGGAATATATTTCGTTTTAAATCACTTTAAAGAGGCAAAACACGCTTTGATTATTTTATATATTTACGTATTTTTTTTTACTTTTCTATAAACAGGCTTTGAATAGTAATCCTGGTGGACATGTAGAAATACAGATTACATTTTACTGTCATTAAACAGAGGGAGCTCACTGTATAATATTCTCATGAATTTATACTGAATACCTTCCAGAATGGATTTCTCAAAAACTACCCATAATCCCTAAACCATTCCACTGTCATTAAACAGAAGGGCCTCTTGGCTATCAACTGTATGATTTTGGCAAATTTTCACTGTATAATTTTCTCATAACATCATACTGAATACCTTCCAGAATGGATTTCTCAAAAACTACCCATAATGCCTAAACCATTCCACTTTCATTAAACAGAGGGACCTCTTGGCTATCAACTGTATGATTTTGACAGAATTTCACTGTATACATTTCTCATAAAATCGTACTGAATACTTTCCAATATGGATTTCTCAAAAATTACCCATAATGCTTAAACCATTCCACTGTCATTAAACAGAGGGGCATTTTGGCTGTCAACTGTATGATTTTGGTAAGATTTCACTGTATACTTTTCTCATAAAGTCATACTGAATATTTACCGATATGTATTTCTAAGAATTACCCATAATGCCTCAACCATTCTACTCTTATTTAACAGAGGGACCTCTTGGCTATCAACTGTATGATTTTGACAGAATTTCACTGTATATGCTTTGCATAGATAAGAAAGATATTTTCTGAAGCCCATGGGAAAGGACCTTGTGCATTTTCATATCATATGGCAAAAGCATTTGAGTTACAGTTGTTTTTCTGCGATGTTTGGAAGGCAGACTGCACAGCTGTTTTTAAACAGAATCTGGAAATACACCTTCAAGTTGTTAAGATGTTAGAGTTGGGGGGGCGGGAGGGGGGGGGGGGGGGGGTTAGAGGTGGTTCGGTATAGGTTGGAAACTAACCCTAGCTGTCTATGTTTTTGAACATAACCTACATGACAACCAATCAAATGGGAGCATCCGTCCACTACAGAGCAACCCAGAGCACAGCATGCCATGCTTATGTAACTGCAGGGAAGAGACCACTGATGCAACAGCAGAATATATAGTGCCTTGCGAAAGTATTTGGCCCTCTTGAACTTTTCAAACTTTTGCCACATTTCAGGATTCAAACATAAATATATGAAAATAATTTTTTTTATGAAGAATCAACAAGTGGGACACAATCGTGAATAAAATAAAATATTAAATAAAAAACTGAAAAGTGGGGCATGCAATATTATTAACGCAAGGGGGCCGAATAATATTGCTCGCCCCACTTTTCAGTTTTTTATTTGTTAAAAAAGTTTGACACATCCAATAAATTTCATTCCACTTCACGATTGTGTGCCACTTGTTGTTGATTCTTCACAAAAACTTAAAATTTCATATATTTATGTTTGAATCCTGAAATGTGGCAAAAGTTTGAAAAGTTCAAGGGGGCCAAATACTTTCGCAAGGCACTATATATTCTGCTGTTGCATCAGTGGTCTCTTCCCTGCAGTTACATAAGCATGGCATGCTGTACTCTGGGTTGCTCTGTAGCGGATGGATGCTCTCATTTGATTGGTTGTCATGTAGGTTATGTTCAAAAACATAGACAGCTAGGGTTAGTTTCCAACCTATACCGAACCACCTCTAACCCCCCGCCCCGCCGCCCCCCCCCCCAACTCTAACATCTTAACAACTTGAAGGTGTATTTCCAGATTCTGTTTAAAAACAGCTGTGCAGTCTGCCTTCCAAGCATCGCAGAAAAACAACTGTAACTCAAATGCTTTTGCCATACGATATGAAAATGCACAAGGTCCTTTCCCATGGGCTTCAGAAAATATCTTTCTTATCTATGCAAAGCATATACAGTGAAATTCTGTCAAAATCATACAGTTGATAGCCAAGAGGTCCCTCTGTTAAATAAGAGTAGAATGGTTGAGGCATTATGGGTATTTTTTAGAAATACATATCGGTAAATATTCAGTATGACTTTATGAGAAAAGTATACAGTGAAATTCTACCAAAATCATACAGCTGATAGCCAAGAGGTCCCTCTGTTTAATGACAGTCGAATGGTTTAGGCATTATGGGTAATTTTTGAGAAATCCATATTGGAAAGTATTCAGTATGATTTTATGAGAAAAGTATACAGTGAAATTTTGCCAAAATCATACAGTTGATAGCCAAGAGGTCCCTCTGTTTAATGACAGTAAAATGTAATCTGTATTTCTACATGTCCACCAGGATTACTATTCAAACCAGTTAAGTGTTTATAGAAAAGTAAAAAAATACGTAAATGTATGAAATAATCAAAGCGTGTTTTGCCTCTTTAAAGTGATTTAAAACGATATATTCCTAATGGCTTGTTAATTTTAGTCCATTTTAGCATTGTGTGCATTTATTTAGTAACAGAGACATCGCTGCTCAAACGTGGGTTTCAGACTCTCTATCTGTCCCAGAGCGGATGTGGTGTTCTCTGCAATGAAAAACCGTAATGACGCGCCTATACGTGCATTCGGATTTGAAGCGCGGATGGCTTGATGGTCAATTTCCAAAGTGCGAATAGCTTGACTCCAGTCCTCTCCATGTGCTGCTCTGAAGACGGTTTGCTCTGGAAACCGCTCTAATGTGTTTATGAAGCCCCAGTGTCTGTAAATGGCTTAAAAAAAAAAAAACAAAGTGTCTGGTTCTGGTATGCTAGGCTTTCTCTCTCTGTGCTCACGGCAGAGAAACGCCATCTGGAGGTTTTTAGACAACGGAGAGACTCCAAACGCTGAAAAGCATCAACCGATATTTTGCTCTATTCCTGCTCCATTAGGGGGTAACACTGACTTATTTTTGCTGTTACAGTTACATTACTTAAGGTGGAACTGACTCTAAATTCAGGAGAGCGCTAACTGCATGAAAGTAAACACAGAGCTTAAGTGCTACAAAACTAAACAGCTCGAGTTACACATGAGTTACTGTGGGAATTCAAACAGTGAATAAACACTTACAGACAATTTACACTTCAGACACGTACACATTACTGTGGCTTTCCTCTCAAACACACCTTTCCACCTTAAAATACAATGAGTTTAGAACTGTATTTCCCCACAATCACAGTTTAAAAAGCTTAATTTGAATAGATCTGGCAACAGTGCCACACTCCCCCACACTTTTTTTCCCTTCAACTGACGTCCTCAGTTTCCATTTTAACAACAACATTAAATTTATGACTTTTAGAACTCTGAGTGTGATGTTCTGGTGTGTTTTATTGATCTGGTAGTTGTAATGTGTTGTAATCCGTCCAGACCACCGCTCTCAGCAGAGGACCGCTGCAGACCGCTCAGATCACTTCCAGCTCAGTTACTGGACACTCATTGTCTAATACAACGGTTCATCTCTGAAAAAGCACCAAAATAAGCGTCAGGACTCTGAGTACGACCACTCCAAATCCAGTGTGTGTGTGTGTGTGTGTGTTTGGCAGGTGTTGAGATAGAGATGACCGCTCCAGTTCTGGTTAAAGTTCCACAGGAGATGCACATGTGGGAACCAGCTCTTTACACTCTCAGCTTCCTTCTGCCTTCAGCTTTCCAACATCATTCACCAACTCCTAGCAATGATAAGGTTTTACACACACATTATTTCTCTCTCTCTCACACACTCTCTCTCACACACACACAAACCTACAAACATACACATATATTCAGACATTTATGTTTACGGACTTTAAAACACACTAAAAGCAAAGGCATTAGCATTTTTAATTCTGCATTGTTTTTTTTTTTTTTGTTTGCTTTGTTTTTATTTTGTGTTGTTGTTGTTGTGTAGCTGTATTTCATAGATATGCCGGAGATGGATGTGTATGTGAGGAGTTATGGGGGCTGGATGCTGTCAAAATCCTCCAGACTATATGCCCAACTGTTAATCACAGAGCTTAACAGGATTAATGCTAACTACAACCACACACACCACTACGCTGTGGGCTATGACAGGTAAACACACACACACAAACACACACTGTCATGTCAAAGGTAAATTACACCACAGTACACGTCTTTGAGGACACAGTGGATGTGGTCAGTACTGAAAGAGCACTACCACCCCCAGTGTCACAGAGAGAGAATTTGTGATTCTTTAGAACTGAATTTACAGAAAAGTGCCATGTCCTGTTTACCTGGATTTAACTCACAGGAACCCAGACTCAGTTCACTATAAAGCCAAATTATGAGAACTACAAACAAAGAAACAACATGGAACACAAATATCTTTGGGTTAAATTTCCAATGTAACATAAACATCACAACAATTTTGGACAGTGGTCAGAGCGGGTTGTATGTAACACAGAGCAGGTTTCTAAAGCATCTGAGTTGTTAAAAAGTTTGGAACACACCGTTTCGAGAGTAAATATACTTTAAAATAAGCATTCCTATGTTTTGCGTGTCCTCACAGAGCACACCGTCATTCTTAAAGCTGTGTAGGGAACTTTCCAGACCTTAGTAAGGGTTTGTGACACACCTGTCTCCATGGGCTTTTATGGGGTAAAGCAGAATTATTCCTGTTTATCTGGATTTACAGCACAATATGTGTTGTTTTGTTCCTTTGCTCTCATTTTAAAGCAAAATTCTGTTTCATTTAACAACACTGAGAAAAATTCTGTTTCTCCTGAATGGAGCATTTTACACCAAATCACTCTCCAGAAGGCGGAAAGTGTTGCTCCAAAATGTAAATAAATATTCCAGACTTAACATTAACTTCATAAATGCACAACTTACCCATGCCACTTCCACAATGTGATTTTATTCTGGTAAGAATCTGGCTGGTCCTTCTCTACTTTGGGCTGGAGAATGCAGTGCAGCGACAAAATGTGGATATTGAACACGGCTTGTGAAAGTATTCCCAACACCATGTGACAATATTCATCAAAGAGTGTGTTTTTAATTCAGTGGTGTCTGGGGGTTAGAAGGTCACAGATGTTCAGGCGAGGTTTTCAGGTTTGATATTTATGAAACCATTCCTTGTTTAATCCGTTTGATAATGTGATGCTCTGTAATTAAACAATCTGAATCCTTGCAGTTCTGAAACAGTGAGGTTATTAGAAGATAAATGAAAATGTAATGAAATGTAAATGTGTGTGTGTGTGTGTGTGTGTGTGTGTGTGTGTTTAGTCCTCTAAAACTGTTGAACAGACATAATGAGGTGTGGTACGTTGCTGAGGGTGAGCCTGTGTGCAACAAAACTGAGAAATCCACTGCTACTGAGAAAACTACTGATACTGAAACAACTACCAAAACTGCTACTGAGAAAACTGCTACTGAGAAAACTGCTACTACTGAAACAACTACTGAAACTGCTACTGAAAAAACTACTGGTCCTGAGGAATATAATGCTACAGTCAAACTTCTCGCCAATGAAAAACCTACTGATACTAGAACTGAGAAGTCTCCTGATACTAAAATAACTACTGGTTCTGAGAATACAACTACTACTACTGAGGAAACTACTGACACCTACAGTAAGAAACATACTTACACTGACAAAGTTACTGATACTGAAAAAACTACTGATTTATCTACTGCTCCCAGTAACAGTACAACACCTGTGGCTACTGTTTAACCAGGTAACACTCCTGAAGACAGAGTAGTGTAGTTATAACGTGAGAAAACCAATTGTGTCAGCAATCGCTTCCAGTCATGGACTGAATGCATCCTCACAGCTCTGTTTATCAGCCACCTCAGTCAATGATGTTTAATCCTTATTAATCTTGTTGCTGATTTTCTGTGTTCATTGTGGGTCCGTTTGCCCCTGATTAACTTTCAGGTCATCTTACAGCTACCAGAAAGTGCCATTAATATGTTAATTTCTAGCAATAACAATTACATTATCTATCTTAACTAAATAAAAATACACCTCAGGTGTGTGAGGGCTTTCTGCTGTTAGCACCCCCTTCTGGTGACTCAACTTCTGAGTGTTAACACATCAGCCAAGACCCAAAGTTAATGACTGATATTCCAGGTAAAATATGATTTTCGCAAAATAAAACCTATTTAGCCTTTTTCTTTTCTCACATTCTTTGCTTTAAACTGGTCTGAACATGTTTTCACCTCTCTAGAGCGGCATCTCTGTGTACAGAACGTCACTTATCATGTGACTATGCTAACATTTGTATTATTTACCTCACGGACTCTGCTAGTATAAGGGGTATAATCCTTCATAGCCAAGTAATGTTAGTGTGACTGAGTTAATGATTTTTGGCGCTGTTTTGTTTGATGGACCTCTGTAAGTTCAGATGAATTTCAACTTTAATTGTCAATCTGCAGATGACCATGTTGCACTCACTAATAAATCTGTAAAGTATGATGCATTTCTGTTTGTTAATTACAGGGTAGAATGTCATTTTTAATCAAACAAGAGACTGTTAACTTTGCATTTCAATTTTATTGCATTCACGGTTAATCGAAGCTAACCGGGTTCAGCTCATCTAATACAGTTCCAGAAGCAGTGACATCACTTCCTGTTCAACAGTGATTGGTAGAGATGCTGTTCAGGGTCTAGTGACATCACAGCAGAAAGATGCTCACGTAATGTTTAAGTGCTCACAGCTGTTTCTGAAAGGTAAGAGAAATGACAGGTTAATTTTTGTGTATGACTCTGTTAAAATGGACAGATTGAATATTATCATGACTCACCTTTTTTCGTGTCATCACTTCCTGATGAAACAGTTATACCGCCTGAAGAAACATCAGTCGAAGCGCCACCTGCACTAGCACCACCTGTTGATGACACCACATTAGTTCAATCTTATCCTCACTCCAGTTACATTATTGTAAAGTTTAAGACCTAATATTTCATCTTGGGAGGTGAAAGTTATGTATCTGTGGTAGAGAGGTGTGTAATATGCAGAGTACAGGGTGTTTGTTCTGTCACTGAAGAGGTGGGGTCAGGGCAGCCTTTTTTAAAATATGAGGGACCCACTCAGACCATGTTTAGCTAAAGGCTCTGTCTAAAACGTCCTAAATACTGTCTACTGAGGCAGTACTCTGATGAAGGATAGCACAGATTCTTGTCAGCATTGACCATTTGTATACAATGCTGCCTGTGTTTTGCTCTGATATCTCCAAGGCTAGTTTATTGGCATTTTGGCTAGCAAACTTTAGCATGTTCTTGTACTAACTGTTTTGATGTAATACTGCCTTTGACTGGTGTCTCAAAATCACTTCTATTACAGGTTCCTTAAGGTAGAAATACTGCTTTCTAAGGCACTGACTCATAATACAAAGCAGGCAGCAAAGCGTCGAGTTTGCTAATTACTGTTTTAAACCTACTTTCCTAGATGTGTGTCTCCCTTCACTTGTACACCTGATTCAGCTTGAGAGGACCAGAATTTAGACTCCATACCTTCTCCAGAGATGCTGCCAGACAAAGAGACCTTAGTGAATGCAGATTTTCCAACCAGTGATTGGCTCAGAGATGATGAAACACCAGGGAACTTCGTGAGATCTTCACTGAACTCCAGCAGTGATTTGTAGCTGGTGATCTCTTTCTCCAGCTGCACTTTGGTGCTGAGCAGGAGCTGGTAATCATGAGCCTGCTGCAGAGCATTTTCTCGCACTGAGGCCAGCTCCCCCTCCAGATTAGCAGCAAGCCGACTTAAGGTGAGCAACTGGGTCTGTTTCTGCCCCTGAACCTCCACCAGACGCTGCTCCAGCTGGCTCTTCTGCATAGACACAGAACAAAGGGTTTTTTTTTCCTCTTGATTTTGTATTTTTGGGACTTATTATTGTCTGTTGTAATTATTCTTGTGAGTGCAGCAGCATGGGTGTTTGGCTCATGTTAAATAATATTTTTTAATATACATTTTATTAGTTTAGTGTGAAATTAAAGTCTATATGTGTTTTAGTAAAATAATTTCACATAGGGTGGGAGATTGGGATTTTTATTTTAATGCAAACTCGTAGATATCCCTGTGAAAAAACAAAAACATGACCCTCATATATTAAAAGAAATGAGACAAATTTAATAAATGAACAGCGGTGATATTTTATGGAATTCGCATTTGTTTACAAACATAATACATACACAGAGCCCCTGACAGTTTGAGCCGCTGACAGTTTTACCCTCACTTCCCAATCAAAACAATAGACCGTTGGTTTTGGAGAAACGAGAAAACAAGACCATAGACTGAATTCTCGTTTCTCTCTTCGTAAGTTCAAATGAAAAACGAATGAACGACTCGTTTATTTTTTCATTTCTCTCATTCTACATTCAGTCTAAGAATCAAACTAATAAAATGTACACGGACCATGAATCGGTGTTACCTGAAGCAGCAGAGCGTCCAGATCAGTCTGGAGAGTCAGGATCTCACTTCGGCTTGAGGTAATCTCTGCGCTCCCAGACACAGTGACTTCTGTGATCTCCGCAGTCTCCTTTACCCTTGCTTCCAGCTGCAACAAAAAAAGGGAGTGTTTACAGAATGATTTTCCCTCTGCTCTTAGACAGTTAGGGTTTCTGTAGCTGTGTGGTTCAGTACAGTGGGCTGATGTCTGAGGGGATAGGCTTGATTTATACATTTATATTTATGGATTTGGAAAGAAAACTAGAGTGTGGGGTAATTGAATTGTGTCAGAGTTAAAAATTTAAAAAAAATAATTTTGAGTGAATTCTGAGGTCAGCTTGTAGAAGTTAATGGAGACTCATTAATTATGAATTTATGTTTACAATAGTTTTTCCTTTTTTTAAGACAACATATGGTAGTATAGGTAATCAAAATAACTTCACACCTTTGGTTCTTAGAAGATATAGTTTGGGATAATAACAGACCACTCTGCAGAGAATCATTAAAAGTTATTCTGAAGTTTGTGCAAACCCCAGATTGATTTGAGTTTCTGAGGGTCTGAATACATGAGCTGTGGAGAGCTAGAGCATTTAGGGGCAGGTAGGCAACATTGATTCAAGGTGGTGGAGGAGGTCCTGACAATATTAGTCACATGCTGAACATGACCAAGTGTGGAGTGCAACCAGCTAGTGTGTTTTAGGCCTTAGGTCCTGTTCCTCCTCCTCCAGGGCCATATACAGAAAGCCACATGGACCACAGGACTCCAGGTTAGCTCAGTGAGGAGAAGCCAAGGAGCAACAGGCAGGAGCTCACTGCTCCTCGATCTCTGCCCCCTTTGTGCAACTGGAGCCAGGGTCCAAGGGTCTCACTGCATTTGAATTTCTTTCCCCTTCAGAAGAGCTCTCTCATCCTCCTAAAGAGAAATCTCCTACACGGTTAACATCAGGCCTAAATTAGTCACATTTGAATGGAAAAGCACAGCCTAGGCTTGACAAAGCAGTAGTGAATACAGTTACTATGTTGACAAGAGTTTGGGTGTACTTTCAGAATCACTACACAGGGTTTTCAGGGTCTTGGAGAGAAGAAAGCAGCATCTGAGCCATCAACACATATTTATTAATGTCCTACAGTTTCTATAATAAAAACGTACTTATTAATATTGTTCAGGTTTTATTCACTCTATTATAACCTTATTATAATTTGTGGGGTAAGTACATATGGAGTTACTTGTATCTCTGAGTAATAAAGGTTAATAGTAGGCACATGTTTAATGGATCAGAACTTCTTACACTTGAACTGTACCAGGCCTCGATCTCTCCATGGTTTTTCGCCACAATGTTTTCATACTCAGAGCGAAGTTCACTCAGTCTTCGAGAGAGATCCACACTGTTCTCCGCTTGAACATCCACCGTCAGCGTTCCCGCCATTTGACCACGAAGAGTCTGCACCTCCTACAGACAAGGGGTAAGTACTTACTGTTAGCTTTGCAGGTCTCAGATCAACAACATGTGGAAAGCATTGTTTGACATTTCTGTCTGAATGATCTTCAGGACATAGGCGTTTTGGGTGGAGTCTGAGTGTAAATTTATGAAAATAACTGAGTGGAGCTGGCAGTAAGGAGTAGAATAGTGCTCATCAGTTGTGTTCAACAACAAGGCTCTCTCTGTCTCTGTCTCACCTGTTTGTGTGTGGTCTGGAGAACATCTCTGTCTTTCTGCAGTATTTCATATTCCTGGGTTAGAGTAGCAGTGGTCAGTTCATGATCTCTCTTCAGAGCTTTCAGAGCAGCAATTTCTGCCTCCACCGTCTGCCTCACAGTAGCTTCGTTCTCAAACCTACACACGCACATTCATACACTTCTTAAAAATGATCTTGAGTCTGGTGGAAAATGTCAATTTTTGTGTGACTTTCCCAAACATTTCCTGTCTCAGAACAACACCTTAGTTTATGGGAAGGTCGCAGCCTTCTGCACTTACTTGACCCTGTAGTCATCAGCAGCCAGTCCAGCGTTATCAATGGACAGAGTGAGACGTGAGATCTCCTTCAGAAAATCAGCAATCTGTGGAGAGTGGAACCTCACATAAGTAACAAATTAGACATGTTCCAGCAGATCAGAGGTAAACTTTTCAGAATACAGCGAGAGTTGTAATAAAATGTACAGATACTAAAGTGGGGGGATAGTGTGTGTGTAACAAAATCGTAATTAAAAATTCAAACTGTCTCCTACTCCTTTGTAATTTTATGGTAACTATTGTGAAGAATTAAAAATGTTGATTGTCATATTATTCAACAAAAAAGAACCAAAACATGTTGCTCCAAAACAATTTGCTCCATCAGGAAAAAGCTTCAGAAGACTGTGATGGGTTTGTTCTGTTCTTTGGGATAATACTGTTTCCAAAAGTCTGTTATTTTGTGTTTTAATACTTAATTTTATTCAATTATTTTTGTTTGTTTGTTTTAGAATAAAATTACAATTATTATTTTCAACAATACACAACTGTTTCAAACACTTAATACTTGTTTGTACACAGTTATTGTACATAGTACCACTTCTCCCTGGACCCCATGGATCTTTGAAACACTAAAACTCAGGATACCCCTGGTGATGAAAACTCCAGACAGGAGGACTTGCTCTTAAGCGATGGAGTGCCTTGGACCCTGTGGGACTGGAACACACAATCTCAAGAGACAGCCATCTGCTCACCAGAGGGTTATGTGAACCACTTCTGCCCAGTCGGCAGAGAACGTAGTCCGATACGGACTAGAAATGTTTCACCTCCAACCTCTGGTTGAGCTGACGTTTGTCTCTTGAGGTTATGCATTTACCTTCTGCAGAGTGTGAGGTGCTCCCTCTCTTAAGGGCAAGGCTTCCCTCTTCATCCAGGTTGGAGTGTCATGAGGGTACCACACCAGTACCTGTGTTTTTTTTATTATTTATTTATTTATTTATTTTTTTTCCTCTCCTTGAAAGTGTGGGAACCCACCTGGTCTCTCAGAGGTTGAAGTTGACACTGGAAGGCCTGGAAGTCGTAAGTGACTTGCACCTTGTTGGCCGTGAACCCCCGAAGCTTCTCCTCCAGCTCATGGTTGGCGAGCTCCAGTTTCTTCACCTTGTCCAGGTAGGCAGCCAGACGGTCGTTGAGGGTCTGCAGCTCCAGTTTTTCATTGGGAGCGAATGGCTGGAAACCACCATCAGCAAGAGAGCTTGCTGCAGTCCGGAAACCAGCACCACCTCCTCCAGCCCCACCAGCACCACCTGCATAAGGAAATCCACCACCAAAACTAGCAACAACAACACCTCCTCGAGTTCCACCAGCCCCAACTGCATAAGGAAATCTACCACCAAAACTAGAAGCAACAACACCTCCTCGAGCTCCACCAGCCCCAACTGCAGAAGCAAAGCCACCACCAAAACTAGCACATCCAGAACCAAATCCAGTCCGAGCTTTCCTTTGAAAAGCACCACTAACCATACCCAGAGAGCTTCCCTTTTGGGAGCTAGCAAAACTTGACATAGATCCAACTACCCCAGTATTGTGGACTCTCCGGAGCAGTGTCTGTGGCTCAGATATGTTCGAAGCCATGGTCTTAAGGAGCTAGAGCAGGCTAGTTTCTGCTGCAAGTGAAGAGAAATGTACGAAAGCCGTCATTTTATATCCAACCCAACACATTTGCATGACCCTTGAGGGCCTGTACTGACTGTACTGTACTGTACATGATGTTCCCTTCCTCGCCCTCTTTGTACTTCTTCACTGTAGGCCCTTTGGAAAGGATAGATGATCTATCCATCTCTCCAATTAATACTGCTTTTCATGAAGAGGTGATGCCTAAGGGACATATACAGACTCAACTCATAATCCCTGCAATTAAGGGAAAGATGCAAAACATTTATGAGCAGTTACTACATACAAGTTTGAATAGAAAATAATAACGACTTTATTATAACGTACCTTCTTATCATAATCACTGAGTAACCAAGGGAGATTTTTACATATGAAAAAAATGTGTAGTTCAGTTCAGGTCAAATGTTTCTAAAATGCTTCATTTTCAATATTTTGCACAATTTACTGACATTGTATCAATATTTTGAAATGGTGTGATGAGTAGATGAAGTACCAATTTAATGCAAGTTATGTTTATTTCTATTATATTTCATAGGGCTTGTTTAATTTTATTGTTGCCTTTATCTAACCAAATTCCCCTTGTACTGTGCTCAGAATTCAGGTTTCACTTCAATAGAGTATTTCACAAATCTCTCAAAAATGTAAATATATATCTTTCCGACTTAACATTCATTCATTCATTGTCCAGTTCAGGGTCTTGGTGTGTCCGGAGCCTACCAAGAATCACTGGGTGCAAGGCGGGATCATACCTTGTAGGGTGCACCAGTCCTTCACAGAGCAACACACACTCTCACATTCACTAACACACAACTACTCACATACACCTACGGACACATTTGAGTCTTCAATCCACCTACCAACATGTGTGTTGGAGGAAAACGGAGCATCTGGAGGAAATCAACACAGACACAGGGAGGACACACCACACTCCTCAAAGACAGTCACTTGGAGCGGGACTAGAACCCACAACCTCCAGGTCCCTGGAGCTGTGTGACAGAGACACTACCTACTGTGCCTGTGTGTGTGAGTGAATGTGTGAGTACGTGTTGCCTGTGAAGGATTGGCACCCCCTCCAGGGTGTATTCCTGCTGTTCCTGTGATTCCAGGTAGGCTCCAGACCACCGCCCTGAATTTATTATGGATTACAGAAAAGAGATGTAGCCCTTATCAAGTGAAAGGAGTCATTGGTTACTCATTAGAGCTGTTTCGGTGCTGTGATTTGATCAAAATCAAACCGAAAACTTTAAGAATGTCATTGTTTTGTAAGTAAGAGCACAACTGCCATGAAACAACATTTTCCAGAAATTTTAGTAATTAAAGGTTTCATATTAGTCTGTACTTTGCAAGGTCTTAGGCCTTTTTTTTTTTTTTTTTTTGATTACTGCTAATGTCAGAGATTTAGCTACATATCCAATACAGAGGGATGAGTTTATTATTGCAATTATTGATGTGAATCAATACTGAACTATCGATATCTTTATGCTCTAAAATCAAAATATCAATACATTTAATACTTGAGTCATTTGAGGTAATGCATATCATTAACAGGAACACAGTGGAAAGTAACTAAACTATTGATGTCTTGTCTAAATTATACAAAGTTGATGGGAACGATTTTTTCTTCTGCCTGGGTAAGTGCATAATGCATAAGTGCAGCGGTGTGCTGCTCAGTCAGACGGTCTGTAGACAGACTTGGTGTTGCAATTAGGCACTATCCAGGTACAGAGGGAGAAAATTTGGAGCTTAAAGCAGGGCTACACATTATTACTGTTGTTGTTTACATTAATAAATATGGTTATTAAATAAGTAGTGAAAATAAATAAATATATAAAAGTTATAATCTCACATGGGCAAAAAAAAGCCTAGATTTATTCAGGTAAGGTTTCCTAAAGAATTGATCATTTCCGAGTTTAAAATAAACATATAAATACATTTTACACAGTCTCAGATCAGAAAGGAAATCGGTATTGAACATCACTCATTCCACTGGTCTAATAACTTGAGGTAAGATTTGTTTAAATAACTGTTTTTTGTTGAAGTTGATTTAGATGATCTAATTAAACTAATCGAGTACTTTTCATTGACAGGGTTGAAGTAGTCACAGTGCACCTCAGGAGTAGGGAGTTCATCTATGAGAGCCAATGTGACTGTGAATTTTATCATTGGACAATGTCATGAAATCAGAGCATGCAATGGAGTTGATATTTTGTTGTTGCTGCCCATTAATTTTGACCAAGATTTAAAAAGGTATCTAGTTATTTTTGTTTTTTTCTATAAACAACAAAAGAGAGCAATCACTGTACCATGGAGCTAACTTTTTCTCTCTTGATTGTTTGGTCTTGACTGAGCTGTTATGAGCTCCTGATCATTAGGGTGAGCTGGAAAAGAGAAGATGGTAAAATCTGGAAGGTTATCAATAAAAACAATAACGCTTAAAGTTGGTCGCTATAGTGTGCTTTCTAAAAAAGTGTGGCTGTGGACAGATACCATTATTTAGAGTAACTTCATATGATTAGATGGTAATCAGAGATGATCTCATGTAGCGAGAGATGCCCCACTAGGTCCAATGTGTTTGCCTCGATGAGTGTGCCCAGTAAAATTGAGTGAACCCTAGCGCACTCAACATGGATTCAAATGCAATTTTAAACTAATTATGATCCTTTCGATATTCATGATCAGCCTTTGAATTCATTTCATGCTCCCTGAACATTGTAATCATTTATTCATTCATTCATTATCTGTAACCGCTTATCCAGTTCAGGGTCGCGGTGGGGCCAGAGCCTAACTGGAATCATTGGGCGCAAGGCGGGAATACACCCTGGAGGGGGCGCCAGTCCTTCACAGGGCAACACAGACACTCACACCTACGGACAATTTTGACTTGCCAATCCACCTACCAACGTGTGTTTTTGGACTGTGGGAGTAACCGGAGCACCCAGAGGAAACCCACGCGGACACGGGGAGAACACACCAACTCCTCACAGACAGTCACCCGGAGCGGGAATCAAACCCACAACCTCCAGGCCCCTGGAGCTGTGTGACTGCGACACTAACCTGCTGCGCCACCGTGCCGCCCACATTGTAATCACCAACATTTAAATAAACAATAAATAAGCTTGAGAAAATATCAGCAAATTTACCAAGAAAATCTTTATAGGGACTGGGAGGAAGATAGATTGTGATGAGCGTAAAAGTGTGTTGCCTATTCAATGCAGTAACTTTGTGTGTGTGTGTGTGTGTGTGTGTGTGTGTGTGTGTGTGTGTTCCCTTGAACTGTTAAACAGGCATAATGATGTGTTACATGGCTGAGTGCCACATACGTGGCCTGTGTGCAGCAAAGCAACTGACAAAACTATCGACTACTGATACAGAGAAGACCACTGGTACAGAAACTGCTGTTGAGAAAACTACTGGTACTAGGAATACAGAGTAGTGTAGTTATAATGTGAGAAAACCCAGTGTCAGCAATCGATTCCAGTCATGGGCCGAATGCATCCTCACAGCTCTGTTTATCAACCATCTCAGTGAATGATGTTTAATTCTTATTAATCTTGTTGCTGTTTTTCTGTATTTGCTGTGGATCTGTTTACCTCTGATTAATATTCTGAACTCCTGTGTGAGGGCTTTCTGCTGATAGCACCCCCTTCTGGGGTCTCCAATTCACGGTTAAATCTTCAGTCAAGAGCCAAACTTAATCAATGCTGGATATTCCAGGTGAAAGAGGGGATAAGTGGATGGTTTTAGCAAATTAAAATATGTTTAGCCATTTTCTTTTCATGTATTTTTACTTTTGTATTATCTTAGTACGTTCTCACTTTTTTAGAGCTGCCTCTCTGTGAACAGATGATCCTGTATTATACATACATATAAGCAATTTTCCTAACTGGAAATAAATATGTTAAAATTTGATTTTATTTGCCTCAGATGCTTTATAGCAATCCTTCATTCACAATCCTTTGTAGCCAAGTCATGTCAGTGTTACTGCCTTTAGGTGTTGGCCCTGTTGTGTTTGTTGGAGCTCTATAAGTTCACATGTATTTCAGCTTTAATGGTAACACTGCAGATGATGTGTTTCTGTTTATTAATTACAGGGTAGAATGTCATTTTTAATCAAAAAAGAGACCTGTTAACTTTGCATTTCAGTTTTATTGCATTCACAGTTAATCGAAGCTAACCGGGCTCAGCTCATCAAATACAGTTCCAGAAGCAGTGACATCACTTCCTGTTTAACAGTGATTGGTGGAGATGCTGTTCAGGGTCTAGTGACATCACAGCACAAAGATGCTCACTTAATGTTTAAGTGCTCACAGCTGTTTCTGAAAAGTAAGAGAAATGACAGGTTCATTTTTGTGTATGACTCTACATTAAAATGAACAGATCAAATATAATCATGACCCACCTTTATTAGTGGCATCACTTTCTGATGAAACGCTGGCACCTAAAGAAAACTCCAGTAAATCGCCACCTGCAGAAGCGCCACCTGCACTAGCACCACCTGTTGATGACACCACATTAGTTCAATCTCATCCTCACTCCAGTTACATTATTGTAAAGTTTAAGACCTAATATTTCATCTTGGGAGGTGAAAGTTATGTATCTGTGGTAGAGAGGTGTGTAATATGCAGAGTACAGGGTGTTTGTTCTGTCACTGAAGAGGTGGGGTCAGGGCAGCCTTTTTTAAAATATGAGGGACCCACTCAGACCATGTTTTGCTAAAGGCTCTGTCTAAAACATCCTAAATACTGTCTACTGAGGCAGTACTCTGATGAAGGATAGCACAGATTCTTGTCAGCATTGACCATTTGTATACAATGCTGCCTGTGTTTTGCTCTGATATCTCCAAGGCTAGTTTATTAGCATTTTGGCTAGCAAACTTTAGCATGTTCTTGTACTAACTGTTTTGATGTAATACTGCCTTTGACTGGTGTCTCAAAATCACTTCTATTACAGGTTCCTTAAGGTAAAAATACTGCTTTCTAAGGCACTGACTCATAATACAAAGCAGGCAGCAAAGCGTCGAGTTTGCTAATTACTGTTTCAAACCTAGATAATCTATTCTAAATCTTGAACTATAAACCTACTTTCCTAGATGTGTGTCTCCCTTCACTTGTACACCTAATTCAGCTTGAGAGGACCAGAATTTAGACTCCATACCTTCTCCAGAGATGCTGCCAGACAAAGAGACCTTAGTGAATGCAGATTTTCCAACCAGTGATGGGCTCAGAGATGATGAAACACCAGGGAACTTCGAGAGATCTTCACTGAACTCCAGCAGTGATTTGTAGCTGGTGATCTCTTTCTCCAGCTGTACTTTGGTGCTGAGCAGGAGCTGGTAATCATGAGCCTGCTGCAGAGCATTTTCTCGCACTGAGGCCAGCTCCCCCTCCAGATTAGCAGCAAGCCGACTTAAGGTGAGCAACTGGGTCTGTTTCTGCCCCTGAACCTCCACCAGACGCTGCTCCAGCTGGCTCTTCTGCATAGACACAGAGCAAAGGCAACTCAGGTGTGGCAAATGTGACAGGGGTGAGCTAGAGGAATTTGGGTTGTTGATAAATTGACATACCAGTGAGATTCGACTGTGGGTCAAGTGCGACTTCACATAGGTGTAGGTCAGAATGCTCTTAGACCACAGACTGAATGGGTTCAGGTGTTGATCAGGTGATGTCAGGTGTAAATGTAATGTCACTAATAAGTGGATCTGCTGGCATTCTAGTGGGATTTATGTTTTGGTAAACTGAGACTGAAATCAGCATCGATTTACACACACTCTTCACAGACAGTCACCCAGAGCAGGACTCGTACCCACAACCTCCAGGACCCCGGAGCTGTGACAGAGACACTACCTGCTGCTCCACCATGCCGCCCTCAACAGGTTCATTACTTTCATTGGGAAGTGTGGGTGGGTTTAATGTACTACTTTCACTTCACTGGTCCATCTGAGTGATGAGCTGTTCTTTAGGTACTGCAGTTAAATGTCCCAAACACTCAGTCGTCACTGGGTGCTGACTTAGGGGTCAGGGGCTCTGAGCGCAGGCACACATTTATTATGTTTGTAAACATGCAGATTTCATAAAATATTGATTCTAATTATTTAATTTTTTTGTCTTATTGCTTTTTCTTATATGCTTTTTAAATTGAAATCTATTAGAGGGTTTTTTCCTCTTGATTTTGTATTTTTGGGACTTATATTAATGTCTGTTGTAATTATGCTTGTGAGTGCAGCAGCATGGGTGTTTGGCTTATGCTAAATCATATTTTAATGTATTTATATACATAAATAATATATACATTATTTAATATACATTTTATTAGTTTAGTGTGAAATTAAAGTTTATATGTGTTTTAGTAAAATAATTTCACATAGGGTGGGAGATTGGGATTTTTATTTTAATGCAAACTCGTAGATATCACTGTGAAAAAAACAAAAACATGACCCTCATATATTAAAAGAAATGAGACAAATTTAATAAATGAACAGCGGTGATATTTTATGGAATTCGCATTTGTTTACAAACATAATACATACACAGAGCCCCTGACAGTTTGAGCCGCTGACAGTTTTACCCTCACTTCCCAATCAAAACAATAGACCGTTGGTTTTGGAGAAACGAGAAAACAAGACCATAGACTGAATTCTCGTTTCTCTCTTCGTAAGTTCAAATGAAAAACGAATGAACGACTCGTTTATTTTTTCATTTCTCTCATTCTACATTCAGTCTAAGAATCAAACTAATAAAATGTACACGGACCATGAATCGGTGTTACCTGAAGCAGCAGAGCGTCCAGATCAGTCTGGAGAGTCAGGATCTCACTTCGGCTTGAGGTAATCTCTGCGCTCCCAGACACAGTGACTTCTGTGATCTCCGCAGTCTCCTTTACCCTTGCTTCCAGCTGCAACAAAAAAAGGGAGTGTTTACAGAATGATTTTCCCTCTGCTCTTAGACAGTTAGGGTTTCTGTAGCTGTGTGGTTCAGTACAGTGGGCTGATGTCTGAGGGGATAGGCTTGATTTATACATTTATATTTATGGATTTGGAAAGAAAACTAGAGTGTGGGGTAATTGAATTGTGTCAGAGTTAAAAATTAAAAAAAAAAATAATTTTGAGTGAATTCTGAGGTCAGCTTGTAGAAGTTAATGGAGACTCGTTAATTATGAATTTATGTTTACAATAGTTTTTCCTTTTTTTAAGACAACATATGGTAGTATAGGTAATCAAAATAACTTCACACATTTGGTTCTTAGAAGATATAGTTTGGGATAATAACAGACCACTCTGCAGAGAATCATTAAAAGTTATTCTGAAGTTTGTGTAAACCCCAGATTGATTTGAGTTTCTGAGGGTCTGAATACATGAGCTGTGGAGAGCTAGAGCATTTAGGGGCAGGTAGGCAACATTGATTCAAGGTGGTGGAGGAGGTCCTGACAATATTAGTCACATGCTGAACATGACCAAGTGTGGAGTGCAACCAGCTAGTGTGTTTTAGGCCTTAGGTCCTGTTCCTCCTCCTCCAGGGCCATATACAGAAAGCCACATGGACCACAGGACTCCAGGTTAGCTCAGTGAGGAGAAGCCAAGGAGCAACAGGCAGGAGCTCACTGCTCCTCGATCTCTGCCCCCTTTGTGCAACTGGAGCCAGGGTCCAAGGGTCTCACTGCATTTGAATTTCTTCCCCCTTCAGAAGAGCTCTCTCATCCTCCTAAAGAGAAATCTCCTACACGGTTAACATCAGGCCTAAATTAGTCACATTTGAATGGAAAAGCACAGCCTAGGCTTGACAAAGCAGTAGTGAATACAGTTACTATGTTGACAAGAGTTTGGGTGTACTTTCAGAATCACTACACAGGGTTTTCAGGGTCTTGGAGAGAAGAAAGCAGCATCTGAGCCATCAACACATATTTATTAACGTCCTACAGTTTCTATAATAAAAACGTACTTATTAATATTGTTCAGGTTTTATTCACTCTATTATAACCTTCTTATAGCTTGTGGAGTAAGTACATATGGAGTTACTTGTATCTCTGAGTAATAAAGGTTAATATTAGGCACATGTTTAATGGATCAGAACTTCTTACACTTGAACTGTACCAGGCCTCGATCTCTCCACGGTTTTTCGCCACAATGTTTTCATACTCAGAGCGAAGTTCACTCAGTCTTCGAGAGAGATCCACACTGTTCTCCGCTTGAACATCCACCGTCAGCGTTCCCGCCATTTGACCACGAAGAGTCTGCACCTCCTACAGACAAGGGGTAAGTACTTACTGTTAGCTTTGCAGGTCTCAGATCAACAACATGTGGAAAGCATTGTTTGACATTTCTGTCTGAATGATCTTCAGGACATAGGCGTTTTGGGTGGAGTCTGAGTGTAAATTTATGAAAATAACTGAGTGGAGCTGGCAGTAAGGAGTAGAATAGTGCTCATCAGTTGTGTTCAACAACAAGGCTCTCTCTGTCTCTATCTCACCTGTTTGTGTGTGGTCTGGAGAACATCTCTGTCTTTCTGCAGTATTTCATATTCCTGGGTTAGAGTAGCAGTGGTCAGTTCATGATCTCTCTTCAGAGCTTTCAGAGCAGCAATTTCTGCCTCCACCGTCTGCCTCACAGTAGCTTCGTTCTCAAACCTACACACGCACATTCATACACTTCTTAAAAATGATCTTTAGTCTGGTGGAAAATGTCAATTTTTGTGTGACTTTCCCAAACATTTCCTGTCTCAGAACAACACCTTAGTTTATGGGAAGGTCGCAGCCTTCTGCACTTACTTGACCCTGTAGTCATCAGCAGCCAGTCCAGCGTTATCAATGGACAGAGTGAGACGTGAGATCTCCTTCAGAAAATCAGCAATCTGTGGAGAGTGGAACCTCACATAAGTAACAAATTAGACATGTTCCAGCAGATCAGAGGTAAACTTTTCAGAATACAGCGAGAGTTGTAATAAAATGTACAGATACTAAAGTGGGGGGACAGTGTGTGTGTAACAAAATCGTAATTAAAAATTCAAACTGTCTCCTACTCCTTTGTAATTTTATGGTAACTATTGTGAAGAATTAAAAATGTTGATTGTCATATTATTCAACAAAAAATAACCAAAACATGTGAAGTACTGTGAAAAAATTTGCTCCATCAGGAAAAAGCTTCAGAAGACTGTGATGGGTTTGTTCTGTTTTTTTAGGATAATACTGTTTCCAAAAGTCTGTTATTTTGTGTTTTAATACTTAATTTTAGTCAATTATTTTTGTTTGCTTGTTTTAGAATAAAATTACAATTATTATTTTCAACAATACACAACTGTTTCAAATATTCAAGGAGAATATTTGAAACACTTAATACTTGTTTGTACACAGTTATTGTACATAGTACCACTTCTCCCTGGACCCCATGGATCTTTGAAACACTAAAACTCAGGATACCCCTGGTGATGAAAACTCCAGACAGGAGGACTTGCTCTTAAGCGATGGAGTGCCTTGGACCCTGTGGGACTGGAACACACAATCTCAAGAGACAGCCATCTGCTCACCAGAGGGTTATGTGAACCACTTCTGCCCAGTCGGCAGAGAACGTAGTCCGATACGGACTAGAAATGTTTCACCTCCAACCTCTGGTTGAGCTGACGTTTGTCTCTTGAGGTTATGCATTTACCTTCTGCAGAGTGTGAGGTGCTCCCTCTCTTAAGGGCAAGGCTTCCCTCTTCATCCAGGTTGGAGTGTCATGAGGGTACCACACCAGTACCTGTGTTTTTTTTATTATTTATTTTATTTTATTTTTTTTTTCCTCTCCTGTGGGAACCCACCTGGTCTCTCAGAGGTTGAAGTTGACACTGGAAGGCCTGGAAGTCGTAAGTGACTTGCACCTTGTTGGCCGTGAACCCCCGAAGCTTCTCCTCCAGCTCATGGTTGGCGAGCTCCAGTTTCTTCACCTTGTCCAGGTAGGCAGCCAGACGGTCGTTGAGGGTCTGCAGCTCCAGTTTTTCATTGGGAGCAAATGACTGGAAACCACCATCAGCAAGAGAGCTTGCTGCAGTCCGGAAACCAGCACCACCTCCTCCAGCCCCACCAGCACCACCTGCAGAAGAAAAGCCACCACCAAAACTAGCAGCAACAACACCTCCTCGAGTTCCACCAGCCCCAACTGCATAAGGAAATCCACCACCAAAACTAGGAGCAACAAAACCTCCTCGAGCTCCACCAGCCCCAACTGCAGAAGCAAAGCCACCACCAAAACTAGCAGCAACAGCACCAATACGTCCAGAACCTAATCCCATCCGAGCTTTGCCTTGAAAATCACCACCACCAGCACCACTAACCATACCCCGAGGGACTCCATGACTGGAGCTAGAAAACATAGGTTTAACTACCCTGAAATTATAGACTCTCCGGGGCAGTGTCTGTGGGTTAGGTCTGTTTGAAGCCATGGTCTTGTCTTAAAGAGTGAGAGCAGGCTAGTTTCTGCTGCAAGTGAAGAGAAATGTATGCAAGGAGTCATTTTATACCCAACTCAACACATTTGCCTTGAACCTTGAGGGCCTGTACTATGAGGTAAATAATTCTCACGCTGTTCTCTTTCTCACTCTCCTCTTGCTTCTGCACTGTAGTTTCTTTCTTGGAAAGGGTTAATGAGCGGTCCATCTCTGCTCCAATTAATGCTGGTTTTAGTGAAGAGGCAACGCCTAAGGGATTTTTGCAGACTCTTGGCTCATAATCCATGTAATTATGGGGAAGATCCAAATGCAAAATCTGTATAAATGCAAATCTTATAATGTTTTAACTGGTTACAGTAGTGAAGTTTGAATAGCAAACATCTAAGACTACCTAGTACCCAAGGGACCTGATCATAATCACTTAGAAATCAAAGGAATTTTTTTACAAACTGAGAAAGGTTTTAAGTGCCTCTGTTGCACAGCTTCAGGGTCCTGGAGGTTGTGGTTTGAGTCACACTCCGTGTGACTGTGAGGAGTGTGGTGTGTTCTCCCCATGTCCCCATGGGTTTTTTTCCGGGTGCTCCGGTTTCCTCCCACTGTCTAAAACCATGTTGGTAGGTGGATTTGTACAATAATTTTACGAAGACCTTAACTCAGCTTTACTCCAAAACTTGACATGAGGGGACATAGTGTACTCAGGTATCACCATCTGAAGTCTCATGGTGGTAGTCTGAAAATTGACCAAGTTAGAGCAGTTTAAATTTTGGCACAATGCATTGTTATGGGAACAATTCCCAGTTTTGAAACTCAAATTCCAGTTGGATCACTCCAAAAAGCACATGCTACTACAGGTGGCTCTGTAGGGCAGGTTGCAGGTAATGCTTTAGGCCTGTTTTACAATTGCACTCAGGTTTTGAATTTTTGCTTGTGATTTGAATTCTTTTTGTGGTTTGCTGTAGTTTCATGTAACACCACTAATATGAAACAAGCTATAGATTTCCCTTAGTTTTCCCTAAACATTTGCCATAATTCTAAAATGTAACCCTTGATATCCTAATAATGTTTTAGCTTTTTCTTTTTAAGATCTCTGAGAGAAGTTAAGAAGTTGAAGGCAATTCTATAGTGCCTTAGAAGCGAGTTGGTATTCTCTATAAGAGGCTTTAGGAGGAATGCGTCCAGGCGCTGGTGTGCGTAATTAGTTTGTGTAAACCTGTACTATTTATCACAAAATTATCTTGTATTTTTACAGATACATCTATGTCCAGTCTTCCTTCGTATTCTAATATTATCTGTGAGACTTGGAAATCTGTGATGTCAACAATTACATTTGTTTTAGGGCATGCTTCATCCGAACCCTCCCACAAATGGAAGAAGGAAAATACCAAAGGGAAGAAACATAAGAAGCAGAATATAATGTTGTTTAATTGTATTTATGGTTTGTGTGTGTGTGTTTTCTGGTGAGCTAAATATAGAAAAAAGCAGAAAAATCTTTGATTACAGTTATTGTGCAGAGATTGTTTGTGTTAATACGCTGGATACAGAGCCTTTGTTAACCATTTATTCTGTTAAAAGTGTTTAAAAAAATGTTTAAAAAAAGTTATCATTTGTTTCAGTATTAATTTTTTTTATGATAGCTGTATGTTCAGGGGATGTATATGAAATGCTTAAACCAAGTTGTGTGTGTTTAGTACGTATATTACTTAGTTAATATACACTTTATTTTTAGCATATATTAGCTTGTATTTACAGAGTGGGTGCTGAGTTAAATTCAGGTTCCTATAGCTCTATTTTACATTATGCAGGGCACTAAGCTGTACTTACTCCATACTTAGTAGTTAATTAGAGAAAATTACAGTGTACCAAACTTCACTTTAGATTACAGCCCACACTGAGGATACTTAAGAGTAAGTACAGGGTACTAATCAATACTTATACTATACTAAGGGGTTACTTACATTCTTCGCTAACTGTGTTAAGGTCTGCAGAGCACACATTTACTTAATTTCCTGTGTTAAATGCATCTAAAATAAATCAAAGGAATGGTAGGCCTATGACCTATTGTGATAAGATGATCACCCAAGTGTAAAGCTGATGAGCTGAGGAAGCAGGGAGAAGGGATAGCAAAGCAGATGCATATTCCTTATTGTAAAGAGAACCGTTCATTTTGTCATAGCAAAGTATGTATGATTGATACACAGGCTAAAGTCTGTGAAAAGAACTGCATAAATATATTACCATACACTTTACTTGCCCTTTACGTATTCTTTCTTATGCCCAATTTAACTGGCACTTACTCTGTAAATACTCTGTAATTTATTTGTGAAATACCCAGTAAGAAACATGTACATATACAGTCACCCCCTTTACTTACACTGTACATATCTTTTCTTACACCTTATTTAACAAATACTTACTCTGTAAATAGCAAACTGCAATTTAAAGTGTTACCTAGTGACAATTTATATAATAAAACAAATATGTCTCATTCTGAGTGTGGAGGCTGTGTCTAAGCTTGTTTATTTTGATGTATCTTTGAAATACCAGTGACAGGGAACAGTAACTAACGGCTGTTGGACAAATGACCTTATTTTCATCAATGTGACTTACAGATGTCACGGTATGCACTCGGAGAGGCAGAGGTAAACGCAAAGAGGATACAATATATGTGAAAAAGACAGATATTATAATGAAAAAGACAGAAAGGAAACAAAAGAATACTACAACTAGAAACAAGTAATCAACAGACAGAAAAACATAAAGACAAAACACTAAACATTAACCTGAACAGACCTACACAGAAAGACCCAGAAAGCTAAGGCTAAACCTATTCACAGTGCTCATGCTAAACTGACATACTTAAGAGACCTAGACACATAGGGATACATTGAATGCAAATGGACGACAAACACTGAGACTCAAGACAGTGCTTATAACATAGAGGACAATAAAAAACACCTGGGAACAATAATCACAAGAATCGGAGACACTGATGAGGGGTGGAGCTAAGGCGGGAATAGGGCGGAGAAATGTGCTAAGTAAGCACATGGTGGGAAAAAGACAGGACAGTGCCAAGATGGACACAGAATAAAAAAGAGAATAATTTAATTACTAATAAGTTAATAGTTTTAAGATATTGGTCAATTTGTTTTTGTTTTTCTCATTATTTAAAATGTAAAGATACAAGGTTTTATTCCAGTAATTATGAATTAATGAATAAGGAACACATTTGATTTATAAATCTCTGTAAAAATATAAAGATGTGTTAATGTGACAGATCTGAAAAATCATTCGGAAAATGATGATGGGACACTGATTTATTAGAGATTAGTTTTGTTTTTTTTGTTCATGGTTAATGATGTTATAAACCAGGTTTATTTTAAACTACTGGTTTTATTAAGACAGATTAACACTCATTTCACATCTCGGTCTTGAACGATTGATTAAAACTGTTCCTGATGTTTACTGATGTCATGTTGATCCAAAACTCTCAGTTCTGCGGTGATCTCTGGAAAAGAGATATCTGGAAAAATATATGGAAAAAGAAAACATTAAATAGTTGTTATATTTACTCATTCCCATACCACAGGTTTGCCATTGCACATTATTTATTTCCAAAGTTCAAAGTTGGGGAAGACTTTGTTCAGGTTTCTTTTTTAAACAGGTAGTAAATCAGGGTCAAAATCCATTTAATATTTGAAAGTTGAATTCTTCAAATATTAAATGGATTTTGACCCTGATTTACTACCTGTTTAAAAAAGAAACCTGAACATGATGTTCTTGTACCTGTGATGGAGGAGCTCTGGAGAGAATTAATCCAGAAAAGCCTCGTAAGGAGAATGAATGGCCCTCCGCCTCACAGCCTCCACTCCATCCTCCACTATGCCCCCTGCTGAGAACACAGCTGGATTAACACTAACATCACACATCACTTCATCTAGTCAAACTCTTCACTTTCTCAACAGGTCTAGAAATAAGAACCTCCTTTAGAGCAAGAGGAAAATACACTGAGAGGAACCAAGCTTTAAAATTTGAACATCCCTCAGACAGAGATGGAGAACCTCTGAGAAGAACCGAGACTCAAAGGAGACCCTCCCTCCAAGAGAGATGAAGAACCACTGACAAGAACAGAGACTCAAAAAGAGACTTTACTTCAGAGAACCTCTGAGAAGAACCCAGACTCCAAAAGAAACATTCCCTCAGAGAGATGGAGAACCTCTGAGAAGAACCCAGACTCCAAAAGAGAGACTCCCTGAGAGAGATGGAGAACCTCTGAGAAGAACCAAGACTCCAATTGAGACACACCCTCAGAGAGATGGAGAACCTCTGAGAAGAACCGAGACTCCAAAAGAAACATTCCCTCAGAGAGATGGAGAACCTCTGAGAAGAACCCAGGCTCCAAAAGAGACACTCCCTCGGAGAGAGATGGAGAACCTCTGAGAAGAACACAAACTCCAAAAGAGAGTCTTGGTTCCTCTCAGTTATTCATTCATATGCAAATGGTCAATAAAGAACCACAGAGAGAAAGAACCACTCAAAAGTTAATACCTCCTACGAGAGAGAACCACAGAGAGGAACTAAAAACTAAACAAAAGCCTGGAATCATCCAGAGGGAAATGCAGGAGAACGTCTGAGAGGAGAACGTTCTGGAGGAGAACCTGTGTGTGGGACATTAGTCTTGATGCTGACCATCTCCTGCAGTATCACATGGTGGGAAATAACAGATCAGGACCTTGTACCTTCCACTGTGCCACTCCCTGTGGATGAAAGGTAGGGGTCTGCTGAATCTCCAGAGTCTGAAAGTCTTGCAGCGCCACCTGCTGACAAAAAGAATACACCGCAGCCTCAACACTACTTCATCACAACCTCAGATCATCTCTCCAAAGGAGCTCAGAGGGTCAAGCTTGACATACTCACACCATCACCAGTCAAACAGTTTCTACAGCTTAGAATCCTCAACTAACTGTATTGCTGTAGGGTGGAGTAATCATTCATTCATCTTCTGGAAACACTTCATCCTGGTCAGGGTCATGGTTGACCAGTGTCTTACACTTTCTCAGAAAACAGGTATTGTACAGGTGAGTTATTCCCACGAAAGGTACAGCAGTGGTGTTCAAGTCCAGGAATAGCTGGGTACAGTACACAATCACCCTGTCACTCACACCCACACTTACACCTGTGAACAGATACACACACTCACCCTGTCACACACACTCACCTGTGAACAGTTTCACACACACACCTGAACAGTTTCACACACTCACACCTATGGACACTTTCACACACTCACCTAGTCACTCACACATACATGTAGACAAGGCTAAATACCACTCACACACACACGCTACATGTAAAAACTTTATCATACTCAAATGTGAACAAGACTTAACACTTATTTTTCCACTGGAGGGGGCTCTAATTTATTTTCAGTTTTTTTATTTCCAATCTCTCCATTTTCCAAAGTGTCCACAGCTGCACATTTACACCCACCGGTGATGACTTACCCCCTGCGGAGACCTCTGGGGCAGTGCTAACTCTCTCTGACATTTTGGAGGTTTTCACACTCAGTGAAGGTGGCTTGAGGCTGGTGACTATGCTGATCTCTCCAGCGCCCTCTAGCAGGGATTTGTAGCCGGTGATCTCTTTCTCCAGCTGCATTTTGGTGCTGAGCAAGAGCTGATATTCCTGAGCCTGCTGCAGAGCACTTTCTCGCAGTGAGGCCAGCTCCCCCTCCAGACTCGCGGCCAGGCGACTCAAGTTCAAAAGCTGACCCTGCTTCTGTCCCTTAACGTCCCCCAGCCGCTGCTCCTGGTAGGACTTCTGCAGAGAGACGGTACAACAATGGACAAGCATGTGAGGACATCAGGGTAGAGGCTTAGAGAAGTAAATCAGATGAACCTTGGCCAAGCTACATGTGGTGCCTGCACACGATTGGTTGCCAAGATGGATCATGTAGAAAAATACCATACACAGTATGAGTCTGCTGGAAGTCAGGTTTGGGTCAGGTGGTACCCAGATGAGATCTAATGTGATTTAATCTTTACTGTGCAATTATTTGTCATTGTACAACCTACAACGAAATGTGTCTTCCACATTTAACCCATCTTTGGCAGTGAACACACACCCAGAACGGCAGGCAGCCATCCCCAGTGCCCGGGGTGCTGTTGTGGGTTCAGTGCCTTGCTCAAGGGCATTTTAGCCATGGATGTTCCTATTGGTCCAGACGCTCAAACTGGCAACCTTCCTGTCCCAAGCCTGGTCTCTGACCATTAGGCCAAGGCTGCTAATTTACTGTGGGTCAAGGGTAAATATGGTGAGACACAATCCGGATTCAGGAAAAGATCAGGTAGATTCAACTGGGAAATCACGTGGATTTAGATCTAGATGGGGTCAGATTGCCATGTTTGGAAACCACAACAACGGTGGCGGTAACGTTAAGCTAAGTTCACTCATGGTGTATTGGCATGTTGTTGTTGTTGTTGTTTGGGACTGAACACAGTTCCGTCATCAGTTCAGACAGATCAGTAGAGTTTGTTCCTTCTCTCTCACCGGATTCCGTAATTACCGTAATTTTACGAGCTGCCGTCATGAGTCGAATAAAAACTAATGTGATCTCTGCTGCAGTTGGAGATTTTACAGATGGAGAGTTGGTGCTGAACATCTGCGTTGCATGGCATAGCGTGATGACCCTCTCTGGACAATCGGCGCTCTGCAAGGTTTACACGCCACGTTTTAGTCCCTATTCGGCTCACTCTGAACCACAAGAGAACAGCGACTAAACACGAAGCAGGAGAACAGTCGAGTCGAGTAGAGACCCTGCAGTGGGGAAGTGGTGTTAGTGAGGTGAGGTGTGTTACCCGCAGCAGCAGCGCGTCCAGGTCAGTCTTTAGACTCAGGATCTGACTCCGACTCTCTGCAATTTCTGTGCTTCCACTCACCGTCACATCTGTGACTTGGACGATCTCTTTGTCCTTTAGAGTCAACTGGCAACAGAAACATACTTCAGTTGTGTGTGTCAGATGTCCACTCTGTTCTTTATTGGCTGTGTGTGTTTGTGTGTGTCTGTGTGTTTGTGTATACCTTATCAGTGAACCAGTTCTCTATGTCGTTGCGATTTTTCTGCACAATGTGTTCGTACTCAGCTCGGAGGTCACTGAGTGTTTTAGAGAGGTCCGCTGTGTTTTCTGCTTGGACGTCTACGGTCAGAGTTCCTGACACCACGTCCCGCAGAGACAACACCTCCTACAACACGGGGGACAAACATCAAGGGTCTGTTGTTGTAGTAGTGCTTGAAAATGGCAAGTTTGGACTTGGTTATGAATAGTTTTTAACCCCATATTTATAAATGCTCATTGTACAGGCTGAAAACAATAGATGTGAGCAGGGGCTTCTGAACCTGGGTTTATCTTAGAACAGATACGGTGGGTAGGTTGAATAAAGACTGGTAATAGGTACCTGTTTTAAAAGGGGCCTATCTCTTTGGGGCATGGTCCATGTGGTTGAACATGGGTTTCTTCTGACTCAGCTATGCCCCAAATTGTATAGAGCAGTGGTTCTCAAACTTTTTAGACCAAGTACCACTCGCTGTCAACCTAAACCTCAAAGTACCACCTGTGATTTTTACACTTCTTCTTCTTCTGTGCCGGGGGCATACGGCAAAATCCTGCTTGAGTTTTGTATGTTTTTGTTGCTTTTTATTTACTTGAACTTTGCTTAACACAAAATACTCTAAAATACTTACTAAAAATTATAGAGAGAATAGAAATAACTATAGGTCTAAACTTTATACATTTATGAGTATATATATAATTTATGGACAATTAGTGTTCTGAAAGAAATAAAAATGAGAAGAGGTCAGTGTAATATCAGTAATGTGCTTTAACAGGCTACCGGTGAAAACAGCGCGGCACTGGGAGCAGGTCACAGTGGCTCTCGCCGCTTATAGCAGTAGGTGAAGGAGGAGCGGCCCTGTGTTACACAGTGTTTTAGGGCTGTAATAATCCAACGAACGACCATGTTTTCCTTCAGCAGAGTGTTTTCTTCTATGTTGTCTTCATGTGTACAGAATTCTCTCTTAGTTTCTCTCTATTTTTGCCTCTGGATGTAGTCTCTCTGGGCTCCGGAGTATTTCTCGAGCTTGGCCTCGGCTTGTTTTTCTCATTTTTCCTCTGCTCTTTTTATGAAAAATATCAAAATGCTTATGTCACATCTGTCTCTAGCCTTTTCTTACATTCAATAAACAACTGAAACTGGGCTTTCTTTACACAGATTTCTCCAAAACTGGGGGATTGTGTTCCCTCCCTTGAAATAAACACTGCTCCAACCTACCGTTCCCGTAATGAACCATGGTGTATGTGCAGCACATTGTATTTTTCTACAACACAAATCAATTTCATTGAGGCATAATTATGAAAACATTATGTAGTTTACACATGAACACTTTAGATTTTCAGTTATGAATAAATTCCTTAATAAAGTAGTCAATTTTTCAAGGTCATTTGGTTTACCACCTCTTGCTGCTTCGGTCTCAGAACCACTGGGGTATAGGGTTCTGACTGGGCAGTGACTATATTTCATTGTGGCACAAATTTCATACGCCTTCCTGATTAAATATATGCACAGACCTGGAGCAGTGGGTAGCCGACCCTTAGTAATGGGTGTTGGACTCCTCAGCTGTGGATGCTAAGAGAGAAAGAAGTGCTGTTCTTATGATCTCTCTCACACACACACACACCTTTTTTCTTACTGGTCAAGGGGATCAAACCAGCTCCCTTCCAAAAGCTGCTTCTCTGACACGTAAGCCTCGGCTGCTGGCCATCTCTACATGTCTTACGAGGGGTGTTATTCACTACTATTTGACCTTGTTCTTTCATTTCATCTTTCTCTCTGTTTCCCCTCTCTTCCCATGAGACCCTCGCTCCCTCACTCACCTGTTGGTGCGTGGTCTGGAGAGTGTCTCGCTCTTTCTGCAATATTTCATAGTCCTGGGTTAGAGAAGCAATGGTCACTTCATAATCTTTCTTCAGAGCTTTCAGAGTAGCTATATCTCCCTCCACACTCTGCCTCACAGCAGCTTCATTCTCAAACCTACACACACACACACACACAGACAGACAGACACACACACTGTCTTAATATGAAGATAAATATTTGGAGTAAATGACTCTCCTTTAAAAGCACCTTGATCCAGAAATTGCCCATCACTATGCCCTTACTTGACTCTGAAATTGTTGACGGCCAGTGTGGCATTGTCGATGGACGTAGTGAGGTGTGTGCACTCCTTCACAACATCTGCCAGCTGTGGAGAGAGGAGGAAGGCGATTATAGTATCATTAATGTTATAATTTGGGACTTGTCTTACAGAGATGTTAGCTTAGCTCCATTTAAATAAGCCTTATCTGGATTACAAAATATCACAATATTATAAAATATGAAGAGGAGAAAATACAATTAAAACAACACAAATAGACACTCAACATTATTTACAGATAATATAATATTTTTAAAACACTTCTAATTTTTAGTTTATATTTTAAAACCGGTGCCTCTTTAAAATGAGACTGCACTTAAAAAGGTTTATAAAAGCTTTAAAAACAAGTTTATAACAGGTTAATTAATTAGATGGTAACAATCCTTTGTAAAACAGAGACAGAAAGGGCCACAGTGACCTCTGTTGTGTCTAATGCTGAAAGTGTCAGAACTCACTGAAAAGGTGGAGGTAAAGAATGAGCGCAGAGCGGAGGAGGTCAGTTTAGTCATTTCACAGGTTAAAGTCCACACCACATTATCACTGATGTCTAAAAGACACTCTGTCAGTTTATTCATTATATTATTAACAAATCTGTACCTGAGCTGACAAGGTTAATGTCGACAGACAGAGGATACACAGTAAGGTCAATATTTGGTGAGATCTGATGTTTAACTGTAGATGGATGTGGGTTCCTTATTTGGCAAACACCAGGTCACTGTTACCCCTTTTGTCTGTGTCATAACTGATTTTTTAATGTAATAATAACACAATTATTAGCTATTAATAAACAGATTATAAACCCTTCATAAACCATTATCAGTGTAGTCCTATGCTAAAGTGGTACCATAAAATCAAACCAGTACCTGGATTTTGAAAATCAGTTGTCAGACAGTTTCTGATTAGGGTTCATAATGAAGCAAATATGTACATAATCACTTGTTTAGTTTTTTGTTGTTGCTTTCTGCTGAATTTTTACCCAGTCATTTGTCACCTACACTTCCCCTGTGAGCTGTTTGCTAATCTACCTCTATCACACAGTGCTGGGAGGGTGAGGACAAGCCCCTGTGTCCTCTGAGACACACGGTGTACAACACTGCTTTCTGTCGGTGCTGCCGAAATGTCCCGACAGCTGTAGATTTGTGTGTCACTGACTGACTAATTCTAACCACATACTAGAAGACTTTGAGAAGACTGAAGTGTGACACCCTCTCACATCTAAAGATAATGTCACAAACTATGATTTTTGCAAAGACTGAGACTCTTGCAGTGTCACTAATTACAAAACTGCAGCTAGATTCCTCAGTCACTGGAATATATTTAGTACTTCGGGAACATTAGTGTACCATGTTGAATATTAACTGTAGATTTTAAACACTCTTCATCTCCAGGGCTTTTAATTTATTATTTTGTTTTGCACATACTCTAATGAAACCTTACAGATATTGGGGTCTAACTTTAGTGACAATAATGTACCTCTACAATACCGTTTTTTCTAACACGGGTTGGATCTCTGCGCCGAGAGATGGCTGAACCACTTCCTCCACTTATTCGTGACCACTGCTTCACCATCAGTTTTATTAGTGACCCCCACTTCCATATTCTCACTGACACTTGTCAACTACAGCGGCTTGGTCAGGAGCCTCCTGCGTCAGGAATCGACGCAGTGGGGCCACGTGGGTAGATTGTGCCTTTTTTTAATAATCAGCCTCACATGAACATAATTAACTCCAAATAGAAGTGGTTTTCGTGCATTAAATACAGTACTTTGCAGCGTTTATTGGTTATTTACAATGTGCACGAGCAAAGACTAAAGACTCGTGATCATTTTAAACACAGTTGATGTTATCAGAGCCTCAAGATGAGAGAAAGACCGAGATAAAACAGATCTAATGAGCCCCTCGCACCAAACGATCGAGACGACAGGAGCACGATACAAACCCAAGACTCATTTGATTATGAATCGCTTGAAAATTAGTTTGTTGTAAGGTCGGCATAAGATGCACCCACCTGTTCTCTCAGAGGTTGTAGTTTACTCTGGAAGGCCTCGAAGTCGTAAGTGATCTGCACCTTGTTGGCCGTGAACCCCCGAATTTTCTCCTCCAGCTCATGGTTAGCAAGCTCCAGCTTCCTCACCTTGTCCAGGTAGGCAGCCAAACGGTCATTGAGGGTCTGCAGCTCCAGTTTCTCATTGGGAGCAAATGGAGTGAAACCACCACCTAGAGAGGAGCTTCCTCCAGCCCAGAACCCAGCACCAGAACCACCACCTCCACCAGCTCCAGAGGAGAGACCCAACCTTAATCCACCACCATAACTTCCAAAAGCCATGCTAGAACCTCTACCACTTCCAAGTGTAACAGCTGACCCAAGCCTGCCGGCACCACCAGCTAAACCTGAACCAAGGGCAGAGTAGAGCTGAGTACCTTCACCCACCCCCATCCCCAGTGAATGCGCACCACTGGATCTAATACCACCAACTCCACCAGAATAAAATCCCCGAGGCCCAAATGACCCAAAATTGAAGGAGTTTAGGAGTCTAGATTGATTCAAACTCATGGCTTTGTTTTAAGGAGCAAAAGCAAGAGTCAGAATCCTGAGCCTCCTTCAGTTAGAGCCTCCTCCTCGCTGCCAGGTAGAGCTGAAAGAAAAGACTGTTTTATACTCACGCGGCTTTCTCACTGATATGACTTGGCGCAGTCTCCTTCTGCCCAAGGGATGCCTTCATGCCACATGGCTGAACACAATGTTCTCACATTTTCCTGTTTTGTTTTTTTCTTTGGCTCAGTCGTGGAATTCATGTGTCTGCTCCAGTTATCAGTCAACACCCTGATGGAGATAGATCAGCTTATAAATTAAAGAACTGTTGTTGTATATGTGGAATACATCAAGAGTTTTTCTTTACTTTTTTGCCAAATTTGCCCCCAGTTTTTGTCATTTGTCTCCAGTTTCATGTCAGTGAGTGTCCTCAGATGACACAGAGCCTCAGGGGAGTGGGGTTGACACACCTTCCTTCACAGGCTTCTTTCAAGGCACATGAGACTAGACCACTGCTTCCTTTTAAACGGCTGCTGTTGCAAAACCACTGAGCAGCTTGATGTGCCGGAGGAGAAAGTAAACTGCCCAGATCTGTCCTACGAGCTGATAGATAGATCTGACACTTAATGATCATGTCTGAAGTAGGAAAATTCAACCTGCTGTGGATCTTAATTAACAGAAATAATCACAATTTAAATCTCTGTGTTAGTTATTTTATCCCAAAATCTTTCAACCTCCAAGGCATTAGGGCTTATTTTGCCATAACTGCTTTACATTTACTACTACTTAGTATGGGCACTATTAATACTATGAAACTGATAAAACATTGGTAAAAATAAGATATTTAAGAAGCGTATTAACGTTTACATACAGAACCCTGGGCAACAAAGGGTTAAAAAAAACATTAACAACTTCAAAGCTAGCTTTTGGGAGGTAGAGAGAGACTGTAATTTGCTAAAAGCAAATCTGAAACATTTGATCTAAATGAATTTGTGTGAGAACCTTGGAAATGCAAAACCTGTGGCTCAACAAATGTAAAAAAATACAGGGAGCAAACATCACTGGTCCATAGCCACAATTCACAATACACATTCATCAGAAAAACTTCACTCACTCACTCACTCACTTATACACATACTCATCCACAAGCTGGTGCCCATAGAGGAGTGTTATTCAGCGCTCCAAATCCACTAAGACAAAAACAGATGCTGAAATTTCTCAGAGATGTAAACAGTTGGTTGGAGAATCTATCACCTCCAAATATGAAGTAGAAGACTTTATGAATAAAAAGATCCACAGAAGCAATGCAACTTTAGTAATGTTCCCTAATTTGATGTTCATTAATTACACACAGGTCGGCATGGTGGAGCAGCAGGTAGTGTTTTTGTCACAGCTCCAAGGTCCTGTCTGTGACTGTCTGTAAGTAGTGTGGTGTTTTCTCTGTGTCCGTGTGGGTTTCCTCCCACCCTCCAAAAACACACGTTGGTAGGTGGATTGGAGACTCAAAAGTGTCCGTAGGTGTGAGTGAATGTCGCCCTGTGAAGGACTGGCGCCCCCTCCAGGGTGTGTTCCTGCCTTGAACCCAGTGATTCTGGGTAGACTCCGGACCCACCACGACCCTGAACTGGATAAGGGCTACAGACAATGAATGAATTAATGGATGATAATTACACCTTTGAAGGCAGCAAATAGTGATGTTTATTAATGTTGCCTTTACGAGGCAGCGGTGAGCAATGTTTGTTTATTTTAGCTTTTAAGATGGAAATACCCTGGTGATGAAAGCATGATTCAGAAAGACATAACTGTGTTGTGGAAAATGGTTTTATTGATCCTTTTATTGACCAGCAAAAAACCTCAGGAACATTCATTCTCTGATTTTAATTTCATTCATGCAGAGATACAAACACACACACTCCCTCACACACACACAAGACAGAGAGAGAGAAGGCGTAAAATGTCACACTTGGAGAGAGGAGGGGTGTAAAGTCCAGTAAATGCAGGTACAGAAAGTTAAGGTGTTTTCCATCAGTAACCCTCATATTCCTCAAATCTAATATTCCTATCATTAGCAGCAAGTCCAGGACTTCTCTTGGTTAAGCTAAGTGCTATTGTCTATGCCTACCTGCTTCCCTTCGTGGAAAAATGTGCTAACATATAGAAATGTATCTAGCATTTCCTGACAGTAGTATGACCTGCTAACATTCATTCGTAGATCGCTATTTATGCAATTTGAACTCACTTAATGCATTACCACAGTTTGGTGCCATTTTACACTGCAGCTCTCCACATGTTACATATTAAACTTTACATGTGGGACAAAAATTATTAGCAAAAAAAAGTGCTAATTGGTCCCCTGGGTTTAGCTACTGTAAGCTGAATTAGCATTGTCATGATTAAATATTACAGTAATCTAAACTTCATAAGAAAAACACAATAGTAGGGAATTACACCTTTAAATTAGTGTAAGAGGCTAAACTACCTTTCTTCACATGGTGTAGATTCAGAGAGCCTTTAAGATGTGAAAAGTGGTTGAAAGGCTGTGTGCTAATGTATTAGCAGACAGGGGGCACTGTGAGTTAACAGAACTTACAGGTCACACTTTATATACATTTAGCATTTCCAGGACATCAGGTTTAAAGATTAAAACAGGCTTTTCAGTGTGGGTCACAGTTCTTTAGCTAAGGGGGGTTAGAAAGGACAAGGGGAGGATATGATGTTTTACCAGGGTTTTTTTATCCTAGTCGCAAGAAACCGAACATAAAAGACCTCTGACATCACCCCGTAGTCAGCACTGTGCCCAAATAAGGAATTCCAGGTCTAAGCTGATTTGTTCTGTAGGACAAATGAACTGGTTTTAAAAACCCTCAGTTGTGTAAACCACATAGAAGTTGGTATTTTTGCTCCTGGGCTCCCCTTACATTTGCAGAGTGTAATTCACTTTTACAGCACTGTCTTGAAATCGAGGCTGAGTGAAGGCAGAGTTTTCCCACTGTCCTCCAGAAATTACATGGCATGGTTTCTGCAGTGCTGAGCTCGGAGTGACAATGACACTGGCTCTGTTCTCCCTGTTACAGCTCAGTGGAGCATCACAATGATTTTTAAGCTGAAATTCTAAGGTAAAAACCCTACCTAGTGTTCCTTTAAAATCCTTTCCATTTCTGTTCTGTGATCTTTTCTCCACTGAATGCTATGTTCTGTTGCCAGCTCATTAAGGTATTAATAATGCTACAGGCTACAAACTATAGCTAACACTAGTGCGCACTGAAATTAAATCTCAGTTTTACCTTGTTAGCATGTAGCACAACTCCATTATCGACTCCATAATGTGCTCGTCATACAGAGAGTGTCCGTATGTGGGCACAGGGCTAACCACAGGGTCATGACACATCTCAGAGGTCTGCTGGTAAACAGTTTGAAACATACAAGCATTATCTCACACACGCACACACACTCACACCTACAAACAGCTTAGTTTCTTAAGTTCTGCATAAGCATTAAAACAGAATAAACTACACAGTTTCAAACAATAAGGATCTGTCCTTAAGACATTCTAACAGTGTCCTTTTCCTTGTTCTACATCTAGAACAGTGCCATTTCTTAAAATTACTAAATACCTAACTTGGCATGTTACGAATGTTATGTCTGAATGTATAAAGGTTCCAACAAATCCACAGGAGGAGAAATTAAAGGTCCAGTTCTTCAGTACATTTCAGAGTTTAAACTCTTCAGTTTAACTCCAGGAGCTAAAAAAGTGCAATCAAACCATAATAAATAATAAGAAAAAAAGTATTTTTTCAAGAAACATGAAACACCCACCATCCAGGGCTGGAGTTCACAAAGCATTTCAAAACAAAAGTGCTGACTTCAGATCAGGTTGTTTGACTAAAGGAGATTCTCCACTGCACAAACCTAAACACGGAACCAAAGTTTCTATTCCTAGTCCTTCACCGCCTGCTTTTGGTCATTTGATCCATTTTTAAGCATCTGAATTGGCTAAATAGCTAGCTTACATGCTAAGTAGCTTAAATAATTTGCCCTAGCTTTACAGAAATATGGATTTAACCAGACCTTTTATCTTTCTCTGCTGAGAAAATGAGAACATGAGCAAACACTTAGCAAATACACTTAGCATAAACAGAAACAGCACTGATGTTAGCTTCCTGACTAGCTCCTTTCAGTTTAGGAAATTCTTTGCACAATATAAATTGGAAAAGAAAATGTAAATACCTTCTTTATTACTTATAGACCATGTTCACACCTGCCATTATCACATGTCCTGGGTGAGTGGAACATAAGTGGTCAGCAGGAAAAGTACACGTTTGAACAGGGGACAGTGCATCTCATTAATGTTGTAATCCAGTCTCTCAGACCACATTCAGAGGAGGTCTGGGACTCATCAGACCACATCACACCTCATCTTGATACATCCTCAGCAGTGACAGATGTAGTTCTCCGGTGTCTCTTCAAGACAAACCCCAAATAGCAAAGAAATTCTCTACCCGTTTCCTCCGGGTGACTGTCTGTGAGGAGTGTGGTGTGTTCTCCCTGTGCCTGCGTGAGTTTCCTCCAGGTGCTCCGGTTTCCTCCCATGCTCCAAAAACACACGTTGGTAGGTGGATTGGTGACTCAAAAGTGTCCATAGGTGTGAGTGAATGTGTGAGTGCGTGTCGCCCTGTGAAGGACTGGCTCCTCCAGGGTGTGTTCCTGCCTTGCGCCCAGTGATTCTGGGTAGGTTCCGGACCCACCTGAACTGGATAAGGGCTACAGACAATTAATTTATGTATTTAATTAGATACCAACAAAAATCTGCAACATTTGGCCAACCTCTGGCCGACACAACAATGACCAGTGCCAGAACTGAACCAAAAGTGACACAGATTTGGGCCAAATGTGTCTGCTTTCTGGGACCTTAATGCCACACTCTAAAAATAGAGGTACAGTGTTGACTGAGCGATGCCACTTTAAAATTGGTAGAGACTTTATATCAAGAGCAGCTTCTTTAAACATTTTAAAGGTTCTTTAAGGAACCAAAAGAGGCCCGTCTATGGCACTGCTCTAAAAGCTCTTTTTAGCCCCTTTATTTTTAAGACTGCAGGTGTGAACGAGGCTTAAACTATCCTTAACCTAGAACAGTAATCTCACCTGGAATTCACTTAAAACGTTAATATCTTTCTTTTTGACTCCCATTGTAAGCGTGTGCCAAACAATAAATGTAGATCCTTTGGTACTAGATATTGGTCCCGAAGGCTCTGAGACTGTGCAATGGAGAAACACTTAAATTTACCACAAACAACCAATTAATCTTATTCTAAGTTCTTATGATTCAGTCCGATTTCTGCATGCTTTGCCCAATCAGCAGGTGTCAATTGATGTTACCAATTAGAACCTAGAGCTTTAAACATTCAACCAATCAGCAACTTGATCTCAAAAGCCCCTGGCCAATCACCAGCTGGATTAAGGCCAAAGGTGAGTGTCATGAGAAGCAGCAGAGATTTTGGTGAGCGGGGTTTCAGGGAAAGGCCTATCCCTGGAGTGAAGATGCTTGTGTTTGAGAGAGATGTTTGACTGTTTTCCAGTGACACGTCCCATAAAGATAACTAGTACTTTCATTAACACATTTACATGCAGTTACCATAGAAACAGCTGATCCGTTTGGGTGCTGGGGGTTTAGGAGTTTGTCACAGTTTGGTTTAAGTTTGTCTGATGGTTGTGCAGTGCTCTGGGATCACCTCAAACCTGGGACACAGTTGGAAGCATTCATAGCCAGATTAGCATTGTGTGATGAAGCAGACCAGGCACGGGCAAACCTCGAGGTTCCAGAAAGTACTGGGATTATCTTGGGCCCTAGGACACAAAGTCCTCCGTTCCTTTTCTGTGTGTGAGCACACCGGGAGGGTTGAGCTGATTCTTCGGGGTGGGGGGGGGTGATATTTTGGGAAATGTTTTCAGTTCTACATGTGCTTTAACATTTTGGGGAGTAGTCTATTCTCTACAAGGCATAGGGGTGTGGTCTGTTCTATTTGGGTGTGACTGGCTTTGCAGGTGTGGTCTGTTTGTTTAAAGCGTGTCTGACTTTGGGGGTGTGGTCTGTTTGATTTGGGCATGTCCAACTCTGGGGGCGTGGTCTGTTTGATTTGGGTGTGTCAGACTTAAGGGGTGTGGTCAGTTCTATTTTGGCATATCTGTTTGTGGGTGTGGTCTGTTTGATTTGGGCATGACTGCCTTTGGGGGAGTGGTCTGTTCTACTTGGGCGTAGCTGCCTTTTTGGGCGTGGACTGTTTCTTGCCATGCCACAGGTTGGCGGGGATGGTGAAGGCGTCGACGCTCATGCTGACGGTGCGGGACGGCAGGGCACTGAACTGCTTCCTGTCGGAGCTGTATTTGTAGATGGCCTCTATGGCAGCACAGGGGATGACCCGCGGACCCACGCCACAGAGACGCTGCAGCTCGTCAGACTGGACGCTGTCCAGGGTGTAGACTGCTCTGAACTGACAGCTAGAGTCTCGCAGCAGGATCAGAAAATGGTTGGACGAGCTCTTCTCCATCTCCTGAGAAAACAGAGTGGGGAACACAAGCTGTGAGAGTCGCGGAGGGCAGATTTTTTTTTACTGTGTTTGAGTTTGTTTGGTGGTATGTATGATTACTATGTGTTCTTGTTCCTCTTTGTCTGTGTGTGTGTGTGTGTGTGTGTGTGTGTGTGTGTGTGTGTGTGTGTATAACCTCTATAATCTTTTTCTTCTGACTCTCGTTGACTTTCCCCGCGAGGCAGCAGCGTGAGAGTGCATTGTGGATGATGAACTTGTTGGATTTAAAACTCGGCTCCTTGAACAGTTTGGGCCCTACACTCACACACCGCACAAGACACAAGTATAAATTATTTTTTTTGACCAGTGTAATAATACGAGCACAAACACTGGAAGTTTAAACAGATGCTAGCATACAAAATCAGGTAGTAAGGAGTGTTAGCACTAGAAGGTGACTCTACCGGTGTATTCCTGGACTGATGCCGGAGAGGAGGCGTTAGAGCCATTTTCCCAGTCCTTATCTCCATTCTGATTGGATGGGCGCCCTGGTGACATCAGCTTGGACGGCGAATCAGAGGAGCTGAAAGAAAAAGGAAAGGAGAGAAACTATGTTTGTAAATGAGTAAAACTCAGAGCTCCACGGACACCGCTCTGAACCATGGGCCTCACTCCCTCTGTGCTTTCTGTGGTTTCTACTGGGTCCCTAGTGACAACAAGGCACAGTCTGGGACCTTCTTTTTTTTTTACTTCCTCGATGTTAATCCAGCTGTTTCTTCTAACTGTACAATGGCATGGGTAACCTGCTGTGGTCGTGTCTGTTGCACACACCTAACCCCTGTTTATGTGGGTGTACAGACGGAAGCCAACAAGTATGTGACAATAAAGATCCTATCCTAACATGCTCTGTTACTATGGCAACACAGCAGGTAACACTAGCACAGACCTGTAAAAATGGCCTTGGGTCATAAACACAGATTTAAATCCAGTCCTAAATATAGGATAAACCTAGTCCTAAACCCAATCCTAAACTCAGCCCTAAACTCAGCCCTAAACCCAGTCCTATGCCCAGACTTAAACACAGAGACAGAGAGAACAGAGGGGGAGAGCAAGAATGTGAACAGAGAGAGAGTGAGAGAACAGAGAGAGTGAGAACCAGGAGAGAGAGAGAGAGAGAACATAGAGAGTGAGAGTGAGGGAAGAAGGGAAGCAGTGTAACCTGTGTGTTCTGTCCAGGAGCAGGGGTCCGTTACTCTGGGGGGTGATGGTGGTCTGTTCAACTTCATTGAAGAGAGAAAGAAAAACACTCAGGATCATAGAGATTAACCTTTTTGTTTCCAAACTAAACACACTGTGTGTGTGTGTGTGTGTGTGTGTGTGTGTGAGAGAGAGAGAGAGAGAGAGAGACAGATTACCCAGTTTCTCTTTCCGTGGAGAGTGTGTGTTGCTTTTGTTTGTGGAGTGTTGTTTTTTGTTTTTCTGTTTAAGCACTTTCTCAAGGTCGGACATGATCCTCAGCTGCTGTCGTCTCTCGTACTCAGCTCTGGTGAAGGTTCCTCGCCTGAGGGGTGTGCCTGGGGGCGTGGCTTGTGGCTGATGGGGTGCAGCTTGCTGTGGAGGGGGTGTGACACGTGTGTTGGGCAGAGACTGGGAGAGGGGCGGAGTCTCAGAGGGGAACAGGTCATCTGTGGAGCACGGACGACTGGGGGAGGGAAAGAGAAATTTATTAAGCTTCAGCTTGTCCAGGCTCCGCCCACACTGGGGGGTTGGGGGTGGAGTATATTTATGAACCACCCCCACAAAGGTTCACTCTGTAAATCCCTGCTCTGACCTGTTCTCCTGCTCCTGTCTTCGTCTCTTTATCTCTTCGGCTCGTCTCTGCTGTCGCTCCAGAAGAAGAGCTTTCTTTAACGCCATTTGTTCCTCAGAGAGACACCCCTCCTACACTCCCACACACACAGACACACAGACGTTAGCCTCTTGTCCAATTGTCAGGGCCAATCGGTTCTGACTATTCTAGTTCTTTCTGACCTTAACGTAGAACCCGACCCCGTTCCGGCTCTCGGTCTCGGCGTGGTCACTCATGGAGTCGGAGGAGAAGATGTCCAGCTGCTCAGGATCCGTCTCTGCCTCATCTGGCCTCAGGGAGGCGCTCAGGAGGACATCGCTTTCAAACGAGCACTCGGACGGGGGTCCTGAACTACTTCCCCCACACACACTCGTCCGACACACCACTGAGAAGAGACAGAGGGTCAATAACTGCTAAAAGAATAAGTAAAAAAATTTAAAAAATGAGAAAGACTTGAAATATAATTTTTTACTAACAGGGGCCAGCTATTAGGGGAAATATTTGTTTAAATATTTAATAACGGGGTGGTTTGGGTGGCCTCCCCTCTGGATGTGTTCAAAACCTAAGTTGAGACATCCATGGACCCCGGTTATCCGAATTTCATGCCCGAGGAGTGACGCCCTCTGGGCTAAGAGTGGTGGTAAGACCGGCCCCACTCTCTGGAGGTCTAAAATGACTTCCATGGACCCCGGTGATTCAAATTTAAAGCCGTAAATAGTTACAATTATTTTTTAAATATTTACCAGAAGGAGGCTGCATTTAAGGATAATTCAGTAAACATTTACCAACAAGGCAGTAATTAGCAACAATAGTTAAATAGGTAAATATTTATCAACAGGCGGCAGAAATGGGTGTCAATAATTATGTAAGTGTTTACTATCAGGGGGCTGTAATTAGCAATAATAATTGTGTAAATATAAACATATTGGTGCCAATATAATCAACAATATTTACCAGCAGGGGGCAATAATTAATGAAAATAATTATATAATTACTTACAGGTGGCAGTAATTATCTGCTTTAATTACAAAACCAAAACTCTCCAGCAGGGGGCAATATTTACATCTCGTACAGAGTAAGAACAGCAGTTACCAGAAGGGGGCGGTGCAGGGGTAGCGTCCAGCTCTAAGGTGAAGAGGGGCGTGTTGTCAGCGCTGGAGCCCGACTCTGAGCTGCTCCCCTGGGGCAGGGCCAGAGCTGGAGCGGGCTCTGCTTCCGTCATTGGTTCTGGTTGTAGTTCTTTTGTTGCTTGAGGTTCTAGTTCCGTTTCTGGTTCCTGTGGGGTCCGGGGTCCTCCGAGCCTGAGAGAGGATTGGGTCTGGACCTGGCACTGACTGGGAGAGACCTTGCGCAGGTGAGGCAGCGTGTCCACGTTTTGGGGCGGCGTTAGGACCCGGGTCAGCGGCGCGAAGCTCAGGTCACACGGCCGAGGGGGCTGCTGACGTCTGGGGCTTTTGGGGGTGGAGTTATGGGGCTTGCGAAGTGTGGTGGAGGTGGGTGTTTTTTGAGGGGATTTGGGAGATTTGGGGGATTTGAGGTCAGCGGTTTTAGAGGGTGATCCTCCAGGAGACAGATCCCTACCGGACTGAGGTTTCCGGACCTGGGTCAGACTTTTCATCCCTGCCGGAATGACCCAGGCTTTACTGGGAGATGGGGCCTTTGTAGAAGACTTTGTAGTTTTGACTGGAGATGGTGCAGTTCCTTTCTTTCCCATGAGCCTTTGCTGCTGCTCCGTGAGCTTCTGCATGTCCCTCTGTAAGGATTGCAAGGCGGAGCTTAGCTTGGACACAGCTTCATTGTACTCGACCAAAGGCTGCTCCTTTTCCGGAAACTTTTTCGGTTCCACCGAGAACGTGACCTGTTTCTCCAGTTTGGGTGGAGATGACTCTTTTTTCTTCTCTTTTTCCTTCTCCTCCTCATTTTTCTCTCGCTCCTCCTCTTCCTTCAGCTGCTCCTCCATGCGAGTCAGCCTCTCATCCAGGCTGAGAGGCTCTGCCTCTTCTTTGGCTCCGCCCCCTTGGTCCTTCTGTAGCTGGAGGAAGGCACTCTTGCCAAGGCGCTGCCGATGCTTGGCGAAGATCACCTCAATCCGTCTTTTCTGTTCTTCGATGGACCTTCGTTTTTCTTCCAGACGAGCCCCGAGTTCTTGAGCCTCTGCGGCCCCAGCAGGGCTCGTCATCTTCAGATTGGAGGGGTCCTCCAGCCCCAGGAACCTGGAGGATACTGGAGACTCTGGCAGCTTTTTCCGTTGTATAGCAAAGCTGGTCATCTTGGGTCCATTCAAGGGCGTTCCAGGGTTTGACTTTGTGGAGAAATGTTCTGAATCAATGCTTCCATCTCGGAGTGGCGAATCATCTTCTCTGACTCCACCCCCTCGCCTAGTGCCACCTTTGATTGGCCGATACATCATCCCTGACCTGCAGGGAGCAGAGCTGCTGAGCCTGACCTGGTCCTCTTGCTCGTGGCCATGAAGGAAGAAACCCGCCGGTGCCCCCTCTGGTTCGTTACGAACACTGCGGCCCGTGTGGTACACCTGAAACGCCTCCTCGATGGTGGGCAACTCCTCCCCTAGAGCAGCATGGCCAATCAGCTTGCTCAGATCCTCGGGGGGCGTGTATGGAGCCGGGTTTGTCAGGCTGTCGCTGCTGGCCGAGCGGAAGAGTGGGTTACCCATCACAACGTCCACATCACTGTCCAGAGGGAAAGGGATGCTGAAGGTCACCGCTGAGAGTGGACGACTGATATTAAAAGAAATTACATTAAATTAATCAGGATTTATCTTTACATTTTACATCTTTTATTTGCACTAAATTTTAATTCTATAAAAAATTTTAAAAATGTACCCAATCTGTTTCTTACTCCAGGCAGGGCCGTCTGAAAAGAGCAACCAAAAAACACAAAGAATTACTCCAATTCCAAACAACACACTAACTACAAACAGCACTTGTTATTTCTCAGGACTCCAGTTCCCAGCATGCCTTGCTTCCTCACCTGTTTTCCCCCCAGGAGACGAAGGGGAAGTGATGGGTAGGAACGGCTGCTTAAACAGGAATGATGGCGAACTGCTGTAGCAAACCAAAAACAAGTATAAATCCCACAATACAGCTCATCAGTATGACTGTAACTCCTACTGAGGGATGCTGGGTAATGTAGTTTATCCTGAGTGGTGTTACCTGGTGCCGCTAATGGGGCTCGTGCAGTCCTCCATTCCAGAGGCATCTGAAGAAGTGACAGAGCAGAGTCTGTAAGTTCTGGCACTTTGGGATACATGTGTCAGAGGCTACTATGAGAGAAGTATATTATTCCTCGGCTTCTATTTTGACTTTTCCGTTCCACCTTAAATGGTGCTTAGAGGCAACAGTGTAACAGCTGATTTATTTAAGGTGTAGCAGAAAAAATGGAATAAGATGCTGGCCAATAAAACTGAGCTAAAGACTGCAATACAGCCACTGGATTAAAAAAAAACCCTCTAAGGATCTCTTAGCTTGCGCTAACATTACATTAGTTACACTACGACAACAAACCTCACAGTCCTTGACTTGAGAGAACAAAACAGAAAACAACAACCTTGATGTCTTGTGTTTTGACATGAAGGGACCTGTAACCTCACTGAGTTTGAGACATGATTCAAAGGCAGCAGTTACACCGGGATCAGACTACACAAATTTAGACTGATTTTGGCCAGATTTTGTTGTATCAGATACATTTCCAGTGTCTGAACTGAATATGAGCGTCAGGGGCCAGTAACGGTCATGTAGTGCGACATAATCAAAGATCAGCAATGTAAGTCTGAGACGCCCCACGACTCCCCGACCAAAAGTCGAGTGTGTTAAAATTGTTTGGATCTTTTGTCCCAGTCTGACGTTTCCTACACCATGTTCCCGACGATGACCAAAAGAAGGACACACATCTGTAAACACCGAGGAGAGAGAGGGAGGCTCTGCTGCAGCTGTCAGTGGAACAACCAAACTAAGGAAATTTGTGAAAATTTGTTGTGGAAGACAAGAATATCCTGTAGGGACAGACATATGCTCAGAAACATCTCTGCACTACCCTCCCTCAGAGTAGTAGCTTCAGGAGACTAAACACATTTAGGACGTTTCAGACACAGCCTTCATTTCATCGTTTCTAAACAAAGCATGCATCTCCATATGTATGGAGGTGTAGTTACTACATTATTTGAACACTGTCCTTCACACTGTGTGAAAATGTCATGAGGAACGGACCAATAGAAATGCTCACAGACAACTAAAAGATGAATAATATATTTTTACATGTTACGACATATGTCACGACATATTTAAAAATTTCAGTCAAAATTATATAAGTCTGATATCAATGTAAACAACATAAAATCCACTAAAAAAACTGCACAGAACAAACAAGAAACATAATGTCACTGTCAAATATAAACCTACTGGCTTTGTCAATATTAATATTTTTAAACTAAATTTAAAATAAAGTGCTGAACTGATGACAGTGCGCTCTAATGACTAGTCAGTGACAGACGCTGTAAATAATGTGTACTGAAATATTGAAAATGTGTTCATATTGTTATTGAAACGTCTTATATTGTGATGTTGATATTGATATTGAATTATCGTTCAGCCCTACTGTAAAGTTACTATTTTGGAGATACATGTTTTTTTGGACAGTGATGATTTAAGGATAGAGTACGGTGGCCCAGAGAGCCAAAAGACAACAACATTTAAGAATCAAACTAATTACCTCCCCCCCGGATATGTGTCCTCTAGGACACCATTTGAGAGCTACTGCGTGTGTGTGTGTGTGTGTACCTGTAAGGTCCAGTGTGTTTTGTGGTTTGACAAAATCCGGTTTCTGCACCTCAAACACGGCTAGTAGCTCAGAGAGGAAGCACATGAAGTTCACCTAAACATCAACAAACAAATCAGAGAGAACCACTGTACCATGTTTTTATTTCAGCTGATCTGGCTTTCACAATGCAAAGAATCATTTAATCATGTGAAGTGTTCAGGTTTCCCTAAAGAATCATTTTCTTTACTAAAGGACCCTTGAAGAACCATCATTTTAAGAGTGTACACTTAAAATAAGGCACCTGAGGCATTGACAACTTTCTCACAATAGTACAGTATAAGGTGTACTCAGTCTTTAAAGGGGACACCTATGATTGTAGGGAAACGCAATTATCTCTGGTTTGTTTACGTTCAGTATCTTTTAAGGTTGAGTGGTGTGTGTGAGTAAGAAGCGACTGTATCTTTTAATGTGGAGTGGTAAATTGTAAAGTGTGAATTGTCTGTAAGTATTTATTCACCGTTTGAATTCCCACAGAAACTCATGTGTAACTTGAGCTGTTTAGTTTTGTAGCACTTTCGCTGTGTTTACTTTCATGCAGTTAGCCCTCTCCTGAATTTAGAGTCAGTTCCACCTTAAGTAATGTAACTGTAACAGCAAAAATAAGTCAGTGTTACCCCCCTATGGAGCAGGAACAGAGCAACATCCTCATCACGGTTGGAGTCTCTCTGTTGTCTAAAAACCTCCAGATGGCATTCCTCTGCCGTGAGCAGAGAGAGAAAGCCTTGCATACCGGACCCAGACACTTTGTTTTTTTACCCATTTACAGACACTGGGGCTTCGTAAACACATTAGAGTGGTTACTAGAGCAAACCGACTGCAGAGTAGCACATGGAGAGGAGACATACTCATAGCTTTATACACAGGGATTTTGATAAGGTCGCCTTTAAATGGTGCAGAGGTCCTACAGTTCTCACCCGTAACACTTGTGGGGCATAGAGCAGGTCCTCCAGCTGCAGGGGGCAGCAGTCTCTCAGATGACTGGTACAGAACTCTCTGATTAACTGCAGGTTATGGAGACTGTCTGCCACTGACATAGTGTCCTTTAAACACACTTCTGTAAACAGAGAGAGACGCACAGTGTATCAGTGTTAGCGTCTATGTAGCATGTGTAGACAACAATAGGCTTTACACTGGTTGTTGTTAGTGCTTTTATTCATGCTAATGTATTTTTTGTCCATGTTTATATATCAGTGTGTGTGTCACAGTGGCAGGGACAATGTAATAAATATCTTAGAAACTACATCATTTGCTTAGAACTGTGATGATCTGGAAATACAGTTAGCATAATGCTAGTTGATTTCATTAACACTGTAGCTCTAGTTTTAAAACTAAGCAAACAAAGCCTTTTTTAAATATGTCTTGGTTTTGTGCATTCGTGCTAATATATGCTAACAGCATGAATTGCTAATGCCATTAATTTTTCCTGTAGACAAATCCAGTGCACATGGATTTTTTTTATATAGGTATGGCCTACGAGTGTGTGTTTAACTAGCACTGTGTATGTGTGTGTGTTCTCTTACCCCCCAAGGGCAGCAGCTGGGGGCAGTAGAAGTGAATGGCTGCAGCAATGGCACAACCATTGGACAGATCTTTGACTCCGGACACAACTGAAAAGGTGGGAGTCTGTTTAGAGCACACTTTATCTTTCCTGTAACGAATCTGAGAGGAGGGGGAAGAGGGGGGCAGATTATATCAGTGCAGATTCAGAGTCATGTCAGTGAATCAGATTCGTTTTCAGTTTGGTTGAATTTGATTCACTGAATCAGTTCCAAGAGTCGCTCACGGTAATGAGCGACTCCTGTGTTTGGGTTCGTTTTGAGAAGGTCATGGATGTCCAATAGGAATCCAGTGAGATCCAATAAGTGTCCAATAGGATGCAATAGGAATTACTCCTACGACAGATCACTGTTGTAGCAGGTTTACAGTTTTCAGTTATGAAACACATACATACAGTAATATATTAATAATTCACTCACGGATTCACATCACACACTGAAGCAAAACAAGTTCAGAAGCCAGCCAATAGGAGTGTGTTTTCATAGGTTTGTGCACAGGTGAACTCGCAAAAAAAAAAAAGCAAAACACACACACACACACACACTACGCAAATTCATCAACAGCAGCAAGACAGGGCCACAGAGTGTGGGGGAGAGTGAGTGAGGGATGATAAAATGGAGGAAAAGAAAAGCTGGGCAGGCGTGGAAGTGATACTGTGAAGCACAGGCTCAGACAAGGTTGCCATCTGCTGCGCAACACAGGCAGTGGACATGGGTTATGTGAAACGATAAAGCGAACCTAAAACTATAAAGTGATAAATTTACAAAAACTGTAGATTCTCAATTATTACGAACAAAACTAGGGCCAGGACAACAGGTGTTCGCTTGCTTCTAATTGGTCGAAATCATCTGCAGGTACAGAATATAGAGTTTCACAAATTCTTCAGATTTAAATTTTTTTAAACTTCATTTTTGATGAAGGTGTCTGACCAAACAACTGCAGCTCTTGTGACATGACAATCAGACTGTTCCAGATTTCAATATTGAAAATGATAAAGCGTTTAGTCCTAGTGGGGCACAATTTAGAGTTCATTTTACAGCATGTATTCCTTTCTGTTTTATGATTAAAATTGTTCACATCAAGAGTTCCAGTTGGTGAAATGACCTTTTACAGGGGATTAAACTTAAAGAGGATTATTCATAAATGTTCACATTGTTAACGTAGTGTTTTGTTCAGTATTTCACAAAAAACAAGCTTGATATTTTCACTTAATTTCTGATGAAACTCCCAAATGAAACAGGTGAAAAGAATTCCCCAGGGTTTAAAGGCTCTAGTTGTTCTTCTGTGCTGTTGATTAGTCTTTTAAACTCTAAACTTTTGTTTTGAGATGGCCTTGGGCTTTGTCGCCCCCTCTGGTGGAAATGAGATTAAATTCTCAAACTGCTTGTTGCCCTCTTCCCTAACACAAGAAAAATGTGACACAAACTTAACCACAATCAAAGACCTTTCCCATCAGAAAACTGCTAAAAACAAAGAAAAAAAAATTTGCTGAATTAAATTAAAAAAAGTGCTGGAAACCGAACATCAACAAACTGAAATAAATGTGAGGACGCTGTGTTTAATGCACAACACACACAACAGCAGATAAACTGAAATCACACAGGGAGAAAGAGACAATAGAGAAAGAAATTAAAACTATGAAGGAGAAACAAAAAAGAGAAAGAGCAAGAGAAAGGCAGAAAAGGTGGTGAAGAAAAGAACGGCTAAAAGAAATGAGACAAGGAGAATGAAGAGGAAAAAAAGACAGAAAAACAAAGCAAAGACAGAAATGAGAAGAAAGAAAGACTTTCTTTCAAAAGGAATGAAAGAAAAAAGAAAGTAGAATTAAGAAAGAAGAATTAAGAAAGAAAGTAAGGAAAAATGAAAAAAAAGAAAGAATGAAAGGAAGAAAGTTATTGAACAGTGTGAGTCCTTCATCCAGCCGCGAGGTTGGATTGGTGCTGTGGTGTTATTGGGGGTTGTGAGTTGTGTTTGTTTTTGTTTATTTGAGTGTGTTTGTGTGTGTGTGTGTGTGTGTGTGTGTTGGTTGTCATGGAGACAGCAGGCTGGCGGATACATTACCACAGGAGGTTTTTTCCCCGACTCCTTCAAACAAAAAGCGATGGCATGCTGGTGCGGGATGAGGCAGAGAGAGGAGGACAGGCGTAAATGCCATGGCAACAATCGCCACGGCAACCAGAATCTCTCTCTTTCACACACACATACACACATACACACCGTGTCACACACCGGGAAAAACAAAACAGGAAGGAGCGGAGAGACCTTAGGAGAGATTCCGCATGCTGAATTTTACACCGCAGAATTTTTGATAATAAATAGGTGGGGCTACAGCAAAATCCCTTTATTTCATTGGCTGATTGTAAAGAAGTTGATTTCTGATTGGTCGAAGGAGGATTTTTGGTTTTACAGGCTATGAGAAAAGTTTAAAAGAGGTCAGTCATTTTCTAGTGATTCTTAATTTTATAAAAGACGTTATACTGACACCTAGTGGTGATTCACTACTAAACCCTTTTCTTAATATGGCCACATCCATGTGGGGGACCCACTCTATGGAACATAAACTGGTTCATTCAGGGATGACAGAGCAATTTGATTCTTCATGTCATGTGAGTTAGACTTTATAGAGATACTAGTTACTATTAGGCGGTAAAAATGACTGAATGCTCCTTTAAAAACGGACATTAAAAAAATAACAACACCAACAGTGACAAATGTAAACTAGCACTGCTTGCTTTACATGTCCATCAAAAACCCAATTACCAATCAGAAAAGTTGTAATAAGGCACATGTGTGAGGCTCCGCCCTGTTCTGGACAAACAAACGTTAACAAAATTGTTGTTGTTACTATCGATATCAGGGTCAAATACATAAATAAACAAGCAAAGATTTTAAGTACAGTTGCAGCAATGTACAGCATGATTAATGTAGATTATTGTAAAATTACACTGAACAATTAAGGACAAATAGAACATACAGAGAAAGAGAGAAAGAAAAAAGAGAATGCAGTAGAAAGACATGTAAGCATTTGTTGGGTGTTAGTAGGTTTCTAGTGAGTTATTTTTGCCTTGTTTATTTATTTGTTTGTTTGTGCTGGTGTGTGAAGGTCTGTTAGTGTGTGTTGTGCTGGTGAAAGTGGATCAGACACAGCAGTGTTGCTGGAGTTTTAAACCCCTCAGTGTCACTGCTGTTGAACGATTGAGCTCATTATCCTGTATTCAGCATAAAGTCTCTCTTTAATATCTACATCCCAGTGTGTGTGTGTGTGTGTATTTGAGTACTCACTGGGACCAGCTTCCAGTACCAGCGTGTTGGACACTGTTCCACAGAGAGAAGGAAAAGGAGGGTGTTAGTGACGGTGGTGGAAGGAGTTAGTGAAGCAATGTGTGTGTGTGTGTGTGTGTGTGTGTGTACTCACTGATGGTTGGACTGGTTGTAGGTCGGTACAGGGCTGTGATTTCTGGGCAGCATCTGCCTCTGTGCTGTCCCTCAGCTTCAGATTCAACTGTGAAACAGATATTAAACAGATGTTGGGCAGATGGAGACCCTTGTGCAGACTGAAGGAGAAATGATTTCATGTGAAAACAACCGCTGGAACTGGACCTTGTTTGGGTTCAGACAGTTCTGAATTTACACTCATTTCAGTCTGAAATCCTGGTAAAATTCTTGAAATGGAATTTGTCCAATCGGGACTTTGTTCATCAGCTGTGGCCTCAAGTTAATCAAGCCGGAGAAAGGAGTAAAGAAACAGCACTGTCTCCTCCCTCAACATCCACAGCTGAACTGCCTCAGAGACACACGTCTGACCTACAGATGATCCCCTGGGAATTTACATAAGCTATAGAAGAATCAATTCTGGTTCCATAGAGAACCGTGTTTGCTAATAACTTTTACAGGGGGCACATCGAGGGGTGGGCAGTAGAGTACAGTAGAGTCCAGCAGTGTTTAGTAAAGTTGTGTAGCTCCACTTCAGGATAAAACAACAGCAAATAAACAACAACAACCACACTCACAATCAGTGGTATTTTTATTTGTCTGATTCCCTTAGTGAAAGACTATTTTTTACTACGTTATTGTTATTAGGATTAAAGGCCAGAGTTGTGGCGTGCACTGGTATGAAGTTATTACTAACATGCCACTAGAAAGCCCATAGGAGCGCTAGCAGATACGACACAGTTTATTAAATGTTTTAGGATTTGTGACACAGCCTGAAGGCCTAGCTCCTGCAGACACAGTCTACCGCTGCCCTTCAGCCTCTAGAGTTCAACCTTATTGATCCAGAAGAGGAGGGAGTTCTCCCAGCTCGCTCCATCCCCAAACTGTTCCGCCTCCTTCGCCATCTTGACCACACGCACGGTCTCCATGGCAGCCAGCGTCATCAGGGAATCAATCACCGACAAATGGGCATCCTGCAGGCAATGAGAAGAGAGAGAGAGAGACAGAAGGACGGAATGTTACACCATTTCATACACTCCTCCCAAAATTACATAGTGCAATTTCTGCAGTCCAGAGTAGAAACAACAAAGGCTACGTTCTCCCTGTTACAGCTTAGTGAAGCATCACAATGATTTTGAAGCTGTAATTTTAAAGTATTAATGTTACCTTGTGTTGCTTTAATACAGAGTTCAGTACAGAGTCTCTAATACATCCAGCCCACAAGGCATCAGTATAAGAAAATCAATGGAGAAAATGTATTATTATGTTTTAATTAAATAATGAACAAATTTCTAAGAGAAAATTAAATAATGATCTAGAAACTGGAGATAAGAGGATTAGTCCAGAGTTGTAAAGACCTCCATATATATATATATATATATATATATATATATATATATATATATATATATATATATATATATATATATATACATACACACACACACCCTTATCCAAATACTCACACACACTTATCTTCACTCCTCCACACCCACACACGCAAACTCATCCTCATACACACTCATTATTAATCCCAGTCACATTCACAGAGAGCCTGGTGGTGTGATCTGAATAGACAGAGCAGAACAGAGGAGGGAGGGAGGGAGGAAAGCTGAAAGGATGGTGGTCCAGGGGTGTATGAGCAGAGGAAATACAATAAAAGAAGAAAATGAAGGAGAATGTGATAGAACTGAAATCAGAGGGAATAAGTAAATAAAAAACAGATTACTGAAGATCTAGGAGGTGCTATCGCTCAGCTAACATTAGCTAACCAATCTGGAGAGAGTGCTGTTGATACAGGGCATGCTGTTAGCATGCTAATCAGGAGGATCAGTATGATGTAGAGGTTAGGATACCACAAGCTAGCTGGTTTTCTTGGTTAGGAATAGTAGCAATAATTTGTCCAAGTAGTATTAGCCAATCCACACACACACACTCACAGTGTTGATGGGTCGGCTGGTGAGCTGTGTGTGTGTAACTGGTTTGTTTGAACATGTTGGCGCCAAGCCACGGCACTGGAGGAGCTGCAGTACACCAGCATGGTCTTCGGGGGCCACCAGTGAGCTGGAGTGTGTTTGTAAGAGAGAGGTGAGAGCGCAGCAGTACAGCTCACTGGACACCAGGAGGCGCTCCACTGCAGGACTGAATCCATCTACGGGATGATTCTCTGACAGAGCCTCAGAGAGATCTGCTGGGATGTTTTCTGGAGAGAGAGAGAGAGAGAGAGAGAGAGAGAGAGAGAGAGAGAGAGAGTGAGTGTATCACATGGCCTAAACATACAGAGGACATAACTCATGCATTAATTCAATTGATAGCTCATCATCTGTATGGCTTCGTCCTGGTCTGAGTCACAGTAGATCTGGAGCCTACACAGAATCACTGGGTGTGAGTCAGGAATGTAAACATGTTCCTACAGTTTCACAGAAGAAACCAGCACTGCGAATCAAGACATTACAATAAGAGCGAGCAGCTAGCAGGGAACGTTCCCACAATTTTGGCTAACGTTACTCACAATTTCCAATAAAGCTTTAAAGAAAGCATTTTAATCTAATGTTCAAAGAATGATTTATATAAAATTACAAAAAATATTACAATCTTTGCTGAATATTAGACTAAAACATTTTCTTTAGAATATGGACAGAAAATGTATTAGAACAGTTGGGTAAAATTAGTCAAAATTGTCGGGATGTTCCCTGCTAGCTGTAAAATGTCCAGCAATGCCTCTTTCACACATGAGCTCTGGAGAATCTCGAGAGAAACTCTGGAGTGTCGGTTCTGGAGGTGTCCCAGAGTGGTCGTTCACACATGCAATGCAGAGGTTGAGACACGCGCTTGCAGCAGGAAATGAAACGTGTATTAGGCATGGGGGCAGAGCCTGTACATTGCGCAGGAGAAACTCAGGAACATTTCCCACGCCATTCTGACATGCGCTGACTCTGACCTCACCTGGAGTCTTTACCAGTGTCCGTGATGGTGTGGGCGGCATTAGAGGACTGTTATATCTGTGAAGGCACTGTTAATGCTGAAGGATATATACAGGGTTTGTAGCGACACGCCACCATCCAGACGTCTTTTCCAGGGAAGGCCTTGTTTATTTCAGTGAGACGAGGCCAGTCCACATTCTGCGTGGACTACAACAGCATGGCTCCTTAGTAAAAGAGGTCTGGAGCTAAACTCGTCCAGACCTGTTCTCCATTGAGAACACCGGGGGCTTTATGAAACACAAACACTGTAACGGAGCCCCAAGCCGCAGCTGAAATTCTGTAACGAGCAAGAATCAGACAACAGTTCACTTTCAGAACGACAGCTACTGGTCTCCTCAGTTCCCAAACTTCAGTCATTTTGGAGTGTTTCAATTGGTTCATTCATCACAAAATTTACACACATTTACACATTTACACATTGCCTAGGTACTAGATCATTTTGCCAAGATGATTTTAGTGGGGCACAGTAACATTGTACTGGGGCACGTGGCCCAGAAAATAGGGTCTAATGAGACCCCTGGCTAGACCACCGACCATGATCCGAGTGTAAACACGTACTCATTTGTTTGAGGGGGATCTCTCTTTGTGATCTGTAAACTTGTCTTATCTCTGAGAACAAATGGAGCAGCAGAGGCCATAGCTTTTCTCTGAGGTTGGTTTAACTGGAGTTGGATTTGAGGTCAGATCTCATTGCTCAGACCCCACCAGTGTGTGTGAGACGGGGGGAGACAGGGGCGAGAGAGTGTGAGTAAACCCAGGCCTCAGGAGCGAGAGTTTGTCTGATGAAGATGGAAATGTAAAGTGATGGCTCTCCTTCAAGGAAATGGAACTGGGCACTAGCACACTAACGCTAGAGCTAGCATCGCGGAGAGGGATTCCCACACTGACCCACATTTAGAGAAGCAGCAGCAGGGAATGTGGGGAAAGAAAAACCTCCTCCTTCACGGCTTACATAAGCACTTAGGACAGAGAGAGGGTCTTTATGAGCGGGTAATGTGGAACGGGGGACTCTCTGTCGCACACGAACATACAGTCACTGTTCCCAATGCCAGGAGTCAGCCAGAGGGGTATAAAGACCTCCAGCATTGGGGTGTGGAGCAGATGAACTGTGTTCTCTGGGGCGAGTGGGGATCCAGAACTCTGCACCACATCAGTGAGATTTATGTAGGTTTGTGCCATCAAACCCTCACAGCAATGTCCTAACAACTAGTGTAAAATCTAAACACCAGTGTATGCATTGTGTAGGAAACACACCATTGTGTGTGTGTGTGTCCAGATAAGTAAATTAAATATAACACAATAAACAAAGCTTTAGTAAACAGATGGTTTAAACACAACAATGTCAATACACTATACTACAAATACACACACAAACACACTCTCCCATACACACACTCATATATACACCCACACACACATACACGTACACACACACTCCTGATCGATTAATGAGTTCTTTGTGGAAAAATCAATTCTTCTTTCTCCTTTTCTCATGCTGCTATCTCTGTGTGTGTGTGTGTGTGTGTGTGTGTGTGTGTGTGTGTGTGTGTGTGTGAATCATGTAATCAGGAGTGTTCCTTGAACAATTTCCAAATGAAACACACACACTTTAAACCACTATTTACTCTACAGACCTGGCCTTCAACAAATAGGTTCACACACACAACCATTGTCACACATGTCCATTGTCCATCTGTGGCTCTGCATACTTTGTTACCCCCCTTTCCCCCTGTTCTTCAGCGCTCAGGACCCCCACAGAGCAGGTGTGATGTGATGGTGGATCATTCTCAGCGCTGCAGTGACACTGATGTGGTGGTGGTGTGTTAGTGTGTGTTGTGCTGGTGCGAGTGGATCAGACACAGCAGTGCTGCTGGAGTTTTTAAACCCCTCAGTGTCACTGCTGGACTGAGAATAGTCCACTGACCAAAAACGTCCAGCCAACAGCGTCCTGTGTCACTGATGAAGGACTAGTGGACGACCAACACACACTGTGCAGCGACAGATGAGCTACTGTCTATGACTTTACATCTACAAGGTGGACCAACGAGGGAGGAGTGTCTCACAGATTGGACAGTGAGTGGAAACGGGGTTTAAAAACTCCAGCAGCACTGCTGTGGAACCATGAATGTAAATGGTGACACAAAAAGCTTTTATATTTTTAATTAAAAGATTTATGACATTCGACTGAAAATTCAAAGTCAGTCCCAAAACCATATCAGTACTTCAACCCAGTCAATGAAAAAGACTTATGGTACTCTTCCAATTGCAGGTTCCCTACTTCGCTGGATATTTCTGCTGCTCCATCAGGTAAATTTGGTTCTGGTTGTGATTTATGCCGTGGTCTTCTGAAGAGGTTCAAACTCTCCATGGATCGGTAGCCAATGAAAGAATCCAGTGAGAGGTGGACACTACAACAAGGAAGGAACAAACTCTACTGATCTGTAGTCCAGTAGATATCAGTAGAGTCCAGTAGAGACCAGTATAGTTCAGTACTGTCCAGTAGACACCAGTATAGTTCAGCAGTGTCTAGTAGAGACCAGTTCAGCAGTGTCCAGTAGAGACCAGTATAGTTCAGTACTGTCCAGTAGAGACCAGTATAGTTCAGTAGTGTCTAGTAGAGACCAGTTCAGCAGTGTCCAGTAGAGACCAGTATAGTTCAGTACTGTCCAGTAGAGACCAGTATAGTTCAGCAGTGCTCAGTAGAGTCCAGTATAGTTCAGCAGTGTTCAGTAGAGACCAGTATAGTTCAGCAGTGTCCAGTAGTGACCGGTATAGTTCAGCAGTGTCCAGTAGAGACCGGTATAGTTCAGCAGTGTCCAGTAGAGATGAGTATAGTTCAGTAGTGCCCAGTAGAGACTGTTATAGCTCAGTAGTGTCTAGTAGAGGCCCGTAGAGATCAGCAGTGTCCAGTAGTGTCCCGTAGAGACAAGTATAGTTCAGTAGTGTCTAGTAGAGACCAGTTCAGCAGTGTCCAGTAGAGACCAGTATAGTTCAGTACTGTCCAGTAGAGACCAGTATAGTTCAGCAGTGTCTAGTAGAGACCAGTTCAGCAGTGTCCAGTAGAGACCAGTATAGTTCAGTACTGTCCAGTAGAGACCAGTATAGTTCAGTAGTGTCTAGTAGAGACCAGTTCAGCAGTGTCCAGTAGAGACCAGTATAGTTCAGTACTGTCCAGTAGAGACCAGTATAGTTCAGCAGTGCTCAGTAGAGACCAGAATAGTTCAGCAGTGTCCAGTAGTTATCGGGATAGTTCAGCAGTGTCCAGTAGTGACCGGTATAGTTCAGCAGTGTCCAGTAGAGACCGGTATAGTTCAGCAGTGTCCAGTAGAGACGAGTATAGTTCAGTAGTGCCCAGTAGAGACTGTTATAGTTCAGTAGTGTCTAGTAGAGGCCTGTAGAGATCAGCAGTGTCCCGTAGAGACAAGTATAGTTCAGTAGTGTCCAGTAGAATCCAGTAGGGTTGGATTGATGTTGGATTCTGGACCCAAGCTCACCCCAAAGTACTGGACAGAGATTCATCACACCAGAACAGTGCAGAGCTGGGAGTCTTCATCCCCTCTGTGTCAGCTTTAGATGCATCTTAAAGGCACTGTCTATGATTCTGGGGAACTGCTGTTCTCTCATTTTTTTACATTTAGTAGATCTGCATTTTTCAATGTGGAGCGGTGTGTGTGAGTACGAAGCGACTGTATCTTTTAAGGTGGAATGGTGTGTGTGAGTAAGAAGCAACTGTATCTTTTAATGTGGAGCGGTGTGTGTGAGTAAGAAACGACTGTATCTTGTTGGTGTCTGAAGTGTAAATTGTCTGTGTTTATTCACTGTTTGAATTCCCACAGAAACTCACGTGTAACTCGAGCTGTTTAGTTTTGTAGTACTTTCATTCTGTGTTTACTTTCATGCAGTTAGCACTCTCCTGACTTAAAGTCAGTTACACCTTAACTAATGTAACTGCACCAGCAAAAATAAGTCAGTGTTACCCCCCTATGGAGCAGGAATAGAACAACATCCTCATCTCGGTTGGTGCTTTTCAGTGTTTGAGGTCTCTCCAGATGATGTTTCGCTGCTGTGAGCAAAGAGAGAGAAAGCCTAGCATACCCATTTTTTACCCATTTACAGACAGTGGGGCTTGGTAAACACATTAGAGCGGTTTCCAGAGCAAACCGACTGCAGAGCAGCACATGGAGAGGAGACACATTCATAAAATCACTTTTAACGTAGCTGAATACACTCTTTATAAATGGTTTCTACAAACGTTAGGTCATATTGTACCACAGTTAGACTTCCACTACCACTTAAGCAGGGTAATGTCAAAGAGAGAGTGTGTGTGTGTGTGTATTTCTGGGTTAATTCATTCCAGACCTGACCTAAACAAATGCATACTAAAAGTCGTTTAATGTTCTGGCTCGCTCTCTCTCTCTCTCTCTCTCTCTCTCTCTCTCTATATATATATATATATATATATATATATATATATATACAGTGTGTATTTGTTGTCACTTTGGCACAGTAACTCGGATGACGTCACATGTACACGTAACACCCCCCACCCACCACCACCACCACACACACGTCTGCGCTTCGTTATTAATCTGCGACAAAAAAAAAATCACAAAGACACACACACACCACCATAGCCATGTATTCGGGGGTGCGTCCCTCAATGCCGCACCGGTTTAACACCCTGCACGCGCTGCTCTCGAGCCTCATCTGTGATTTTGCACGTTCATCTCTGTTAACACACACACACGCACACGCACACACACACACTGTGAGGCTGAGGCTGCTCTAAAGGCGTGTCTGTCTCGAGGAGGCTCAGCGTGAGGGGACCGGAGCCTGCATCACACACACACACACAAAAGCATAATGCCTCGCGCTCGTTCTCCACCGGAGAGGACACAGGCACCGGGCCCAGACCCTCACGGCCCTCTCAGCGCATCGCGCGCCTTTTGTGTGAGCTCGAGCTCGTTACCTGAGCGCAGGTGCGCCGTCCTAACCATCCAGCGGCTCGCGGCGCGCGTCCTCGCGGCGCGGGGGTCGTACCGGTCCAGCGCCGTGATTTCCGGTACCGGGACCGAGACACAGTCCTGATCCGCCGTGTCCACCATCTCCAGAACCGCGCGCGCGCACACACACACTCACAGCGCAGCTCTGTCCCCCACCGAGCAGCCGCATCTAGCTCAGGCCACGCCCCCTGCGAACTCTGATTTGCCAGCGGCGCGCAATCTCAGACACTCTCTCTCTCTCTCTCTGTAAAAGACTATCACTGACACATAATCACTCACTCAGTCACTCACTTAGTCCATCACTCACACATTATCACTCACTCACTCTGTCCATCATACTCACATAATCACTCACTCACTCTGTCCATCACACTCATATTATCGCTCACTCACCCAGTCCATCACCCTCACATAATCACTCACTCACTCAGTCCATCACCCTCACATAATCACTCACTCACTCTGTCCATCATACTCACATAATCACTTACTCACTCAGTCCATCACCCTCACATAATCGCTCACTCACCCAGTCCATCACCCTCACATAATCACTCACTCACTCAGTCCATCACCCTCACATAATCACTCACTCACTCTGTCCATCATACTCACATAATCACTCACTCACTCTGTCCATCACACTCATATTATCACTCACTCACCCAGTCCATCACCCTCACATAATCACTTACTCACTCAGTCCATCACCCTCACATAATCGCTCACTCACCCAGTCCATCACCCTCACATAATCACTTACTCACTCAGTCCATCACCCTCACATAATCACTCACTCACTCAGTCCATCACACTAACATAATCGCTCACTCACCCAGTCCATCATCCTCACATAATCACTTACTCCCATCACCCTCACATAATCGCTCACTCACCCAGTCCATCACCCTCACATAATCACTTACTCCCATCACCCTCACTTAATCACTCACTCACTCAGTCCATCACCCTCACATAATCACTCACTCACTCAGTCCATCACACTCACATAATCACTCACTCACTCTGTCCATCACTCAATTACTCAGTGCATCACACTCACATAATCACTCACTCACACACAATCACTCACTCTGTCCATCACCCTCACATAATCACTCACTCACTCTGTCCATCACTCACACATAATCACTCACTCACTCAGTCCATCACCCTCACATAATCACTCACTCACTCTGTCCATCACACTCACATAATTACTCACTCAATCTGTCCATCACACTCACATAATCACTCACTCACTCAGTCCATCACACTCACATAATCACTCACTCACTCTGTTCATCACTCACTTACTCAGTGCATCACACTCACATAATCACTCACTCACTCTGTCCATCACACTCACATAATCACCCACTCACTCTGTCCATCACACTCACATAATTACTCACTCACTCTGTCCATCACACTCACATAATCACTCACTCACACACAATCACTCACTAAGTCCATCACCCTCACATAATCACTCACTCACTCTGTCCATCACTCACACATAATCACTCACTCACTCAGTCCATCACACTCACATAATCACTCACTCACTCTGTCCATCACACTCACATAATCACTCACTCACTCTGTCCATCACACTCACATAATCACTCACTCACTCTGTCCATCACACTCACATAATCACTCACTCACTCTGTCCATTACACTCACATAATCACTCACTCACTCTGTCCATCACACTCACATAATCACTCTCACTCTGTCCATCACACTCACATAATCACTCACTCACTCTGTCCATCACACTCACATAATCACTCACTCACTCTGTCCATCACACTCACATAATCACTCACTCACTCTGTCCATCACACTCACATAATCACTCACTCTCTCTGTCCATCACACTCACATAATCACTCACTCACTCTGTCCACCACACTCACGTAATCACTCACTCTCTCTGTCCATCACACTCACATAATCACTCACTCACTCAGTCCATCACACTCACGTAATCACTCACTCTCTCTGTCCATCACACTCACATAATCACTCTCACTCTGTCCATCACACTCACATAATCACTCACTCACTCTGTCCATCACACTCACATAATCACTCACTCTCTCTGTCCATCACACTCACATAATCACTCTCACTCTGTCCATCACACTCACGTAATCACTCACTCACTCTGTCCATCACACTCACGTAATAACTCACTCACTCTGTCCATCACACTCACGTAATCACTCACTCTCTCTGTCCATCACACTCACATAATCACTCACTCACTCTGTCCATCACACTCACGTAATCACTCACTCACTCTGTCCATCACACTCACGTAATCACTCACTCTCTCTGTCCATCACACTCACATAATCACTCACTCACTCTGTCCATCACACTCACGTAATCACTCACTCTCTCTGTCCATCACACTCACATAATCACTCACTCACTCTGTCCATCACACTCACGTAATCACTAACTCACTCAGTCCATCACACTCACATAATCACTCATTCACACACTGTATAAAACCATTACTCTCTATACCCCTTCCTTCAAATATTCACTACCTCATTCAAACATTAATTTATTCTCTTGTTCACATACTCACTCCCTCAGTCATTCACTCTCAGATTCAGTTCATTCAGTTTATTTATTGCTCATTCAATAAATCAATCCATCACTCTCTTATATGCCCATACAGTCTATCACTCACTGACTCTCAATCTCTCACTAAATCAATCAATCACTGTATTACTTACTCACTCATTCACTCACTGAATCCTTCAGTCTGTTTTTCACTTTCTCACTGCCTTTAGAGTCACCCCCTGCACTGTTCACCCTGCCTACAGCTGTCTCCTGCCTAAAAGGGTGGTACAGAATGATCTGGCACTGATGGACCGCAATGGACCTAAAAAGCCGGATGGTTCATATTAACGTGTTCATGTGTCCATGAGTCCACCAACCCACACACAGTGAAACAAGACCACCCAATCAGTTTTCTCTGTGGGAAAACATGGGATAAAATGAGCCATTCTTTGTCTGCTCTGCTTCTGACTTCAAGTGCAGAGACTTCAGAATTGCCTCAGCGAAGGTAACTATGAACAATGAACGACTAATTATCTTTTAAAGGAACAGGCGCTGAAAGTGGGAGAACGCTGCTGTATTTGGAGAAAATGAGGAACATGTCCCCTTTAGAGACAAGGCCAAATCCTTTAATTCATTTTCCCTGGTTTCTGTCTGAGAGAGTTTGTAATGATCCAATTGAATAAAATTGAATCAGATTCGCTTGATTCACAGAGGAGAATCGGTTCAAAATTAACGTTTCGTTCAGGATTCAATACCTCGGTGTACTCGGTGGCAGACACAGCACAGCATCAGAAAAAGACACGATACCCCTTTCATGAAAGACTGTCCCTGTGTGCTTCCAGTGGAGTGGGTATGTATCCTGGTGGGTGAGTGCTTTGACATTAGTCAACAGCTAAAAAACATCTTAAAACAACTGAAAACCAAAGGCTGACTCCCTACTTCCTTAAGAGTGAGCTATAAGAAACTCTCGATACTTTTCTGAACTAAAATCTTGCCATGAATGTTCTCTGGGGATATTTGCAGATTAAAATTGAATATAAACACTATTGTTTTTATACAATGCAGTAATATTATATATTTCGTGATATACACAGTGAGGGGGAAATGAGAAGTCAAAGTGAAACTGAAAAGCTGTTTAGAGAAAAACGAAACTCAAAATAGACCAGAATAGTTAACGTTTTCTTATCAAGTCCCCATAAATCACACCGCGTCCTTATAATGCACAGCCGAAAAGGTCCGTTTGGAACGTTAAACCATGCGTGTGTTCATTTTCTATCGGAAAATATTCGGCCAAAATGTTTTCCTGTTTATTTGCAGAATGGCCTATGTCATTTGTTTTCAGTAAACTATATAATATTTACAGGAGAAATGCCATTTTAATGTTCTTTAATTGGATTTGAGAATAAGCTTTATAAGATGAAGCTTCATGTGTATTTAGTGTGTTATCTGCTATGTATCTGTTAATGTATATGTTTAGCGCAGTTCAAACCGAGAACACTTGATCTGTATAACAAATGATGAGCTTTGAGGGTGAAAATGAGTTACAGATCAGCGGATCGCGCGCCAGAAATTGATCAAATCAAACTCAGGGACATCGCTTTCGAAAAACCGTTAAAGGCGTCGTCTACAATTGTGGGGAACTGTTCTCTGTTTCACTTTTAAGGTGGAATGTAGGTTTGAGGAGGATAATTGCTGTTATACGTGGCTGAAGTTGAACTTGTCTGTAAGATTGAAGTTTGAATTACCACAGAAACTTGTAACTAGAGTTGTTTAGTTTTTTGCTCAGGGATTAGTTCTCTCCTGAAAAAAGTGCCAGCACCATCGACAGCAAAAATAGATCAATATTGCCCACCTTCCCTGATAGCAAGGTGGTCCACAGCAAAGTTAAAGGTCCACTGGCGTTGCGCTCAGTGTTTTCTGGGTGGGTTGTGAGTAAAAAGAATTTTACACATAATACCATTATAAAACATATTTTTTCATTCATAGTCCTATTTACTAAAGTTTACTTCATAATATTATTTTGTTATTCTTTATAAATTAGATTAGTAAATCATTTTAATCCAGCACATTGTCAGCATTTTCAGCATAATCATATGAGGCTTATACTCACTATTATATCTCTCATATTTTTGGTAATATTTGTATTAGTTTATTTTCCAGAATAAAAGTCTCTGTGAATTTAAGAGTGATCCAATGGTGGACCAGCTGTGGTCTACAGTCAGTGGTTTGCCAACATTTTATATATATGCTCGCTGTCTGGGTATAGAGCAGAATAGAGCAACATCACCATTGTTTAAAATCCTCAAAATGTTTTTTTAGAAATAGATTTACACACTGGAGCTTTGTAAGCCCATTATAAACTCAGAATATTATGAAAAAAAATTCCTAAAAATTGTAAACAGTACATTTAAATTCAGCTTTAAACTGCAGTTTTCATAGGTAGTTTTACAAAATAAAAGCATTCCAATACCTTTTTGATTTACATTTAAGTAATTACAATTACTAGTGACCTGTCATTAAAGATGAGTGAATTGACAGTGAGTGTCAGGAGTTGATAATAATGTTATGGGTGATAGGTGAAGATTAAGAAATTCTAATTTTTCTTGCTGAAACATTATGAAAAACATTTATGAAACATGGGTTTTATGCACCTGATTAGCACATTCAAACTCGTCTACCAACTCTAACCAAATTTAGACCACTTGGACCAGCTCAAAATCTAAACTGTTTTAAGCTGTTTTTTTTCCAGTAAATATATACTGTTGCAAATCTCTCAAGTATTAATGAATTAAACTTCTTCCATATGCAAATATATACTATAATTCCAAATATTCCTGGAAATGTGTTAATCCTAAAAGCCTTCTGAAATGAACGCTATCAAGAGGGAGTTTCTTGCCGTTCTGATGCTTCTACCCTTCTGTAAAAGTTTTCATTATATAATATGTACAGTGTGACATAATTTCTGTGTTCAGTGGTATTAGCTCACTTGTAACATTATTGTTTATATTTCCAGTTCTTAATACCCATATAATATTCATTCATTATCTGTAACCGCTTATCCAATTCAGGGTCGCAGTGGGTCCAGAGCCTACCTGGAATCATTGGGCGCAAGGCAGGAATACACCCTGGAGGGGGCGCCAGTTCTTCACAGGGCAACACAGACACACACGTTCACTCACACACTCACACCTACGGACACTTTTGAGTCGCCAATCCACCTACCAACGTGTGTTTTTGGACTGTGGGAGGAAACCAGAGCACCCGGAGGAAACCCACGCGGACACTGGGAGAACACACCAACTCCTCACAGACAGTCAGCCAGCCTGCTGGCCTGCTGCGCCACCGTGCCACCCCCATATAATATTAAAAAGAAAATTATTTATCATTGAAAAAGTTTGACAATCTTTCCAATTTTTCTTTTCCAGTGTGGATTTTACAAAAATGACTCTACATTAGACTTTTGAGCCTACTCTTTTATTTCACATTACTTTTTGGATCTATCATGGAGAATCAAGAAAAATCTGCCAGTCTACCCAAATCTTCAACATCTGATTTTTCTAAGTGTTCTACCATTACGGCTCAGAACTCTGGTATAGCCGTCGTGCCCCAGGTGTCTGACTGTCAAATCGGTTCTCTCAACATCACTTTTGAACAACATATCCCATCAGCAGGTATAAAATGTTCCTTATTATTCGTTATTCATCAGCTGTTTCCAACAGTTTCCAACATTTGTTTCCAAGTTTTCTTACAATCAATAAAAGAATCTGATCAATCTTTCTTATACAGTGCCTTGCAAACGTATTCGCCCCCCTTGAACTTTTCAACCTTTTGCCACATTTCAGGCTTCAAACATAAAGATAAAATTTTAATTTTTTGTGAAGAATCAACAACAAGTGGGACACAATCGTGAAGTGGAATGAAATTTATTGGATGTGTCAAACATTAACAAATAAAAAACTGAAAAGTGGGGCATGCAATATTATTTGGCCCCTTGCATTAATACTTTGTAGTGCCACCTTTTGCTGCAATTACAGCTGCAAGTCGCTTGGGGTATGTCTCTATCAGTTTTGCACATCGAGACACTGAAATTCTTCCTTTCCTTTCTTCCTTGCAAAACAGCTCAAGCTCAGTGAGGTTGGATGGAGAGCGTTTGTGAACAGCAGTCTTCAGCTCTTTCCACAGATTCTCAATTGGATTCAGGTCTGGACTTTGACTTGGCCATTCCAACACCTGGATACATTTATTTGTGAACCATTCCATTGTAGATTTGGCTTTATGTGTTGGATCATTGTCTTGTTGGAAGATAAATCTCCGTCCCAGTCTCAGGTCTCTTGCAGACTCCAACAGGTTTTCTTCCAGAATGGTCCTGTATTTGGCCCCATCCATCTTCCCATCAATTTTGACCATCTTCCCTGTCCCTGCTGACGAAAAGCAGGCCCAAACCATGATGCTGCCACCACCATGTTTGACAGTGGGGATGGTGTGTTCAGGGTGATGAGCTGTGTTGCTTTTATGCCAAACATATCGTTTTGCATTGTGGCCAAAGAGTTCGATTTTGGTTTCATCTGACCAGAGCACCTTCTTCCACATGTTTGGTGTGTCTCCCAGGTGGCTTGTGGCAAACTTTAAATGAGACTTTTTATGGATATCTTTGAGAAATGGCTTTCTTCTTGCCACTTTTCCATAAAGGCCAGATTTGTGCAGTGTACGACTGATTGTTGTCCTATGGACAGACTCTCCCACCTCAGCTGTAGATCTCTGCAGTTCACCCAGAGTGATCATAGGCCTCTTGGCTGCATCTCTGATCAGTCTTCTCGTTGTTCGAGATGAAGGTTTAGAGGGACGGCCGGGTCTTGGTAGATTTGCAGTGGTCTGATACTCCTTCCATTTCTATATGATTGCTTGCACAGTGCTCCTTGGGATGTTTAAAGCTTGGGAAATTTTTTTATCCAAATCCGGCTTTAAACTTCTCCACCACAGTATCTCGGACCTGCCTGGTGTGTTCCTTGGTCTTCATGATGCTCTCTACAAAACCCCGAGACTATCACAGAGCAGGTGCATTAATACAGAGACTTGATTACACACAGGTGGATTCTATTTATCATCATCAGTCATTTCGGACAACATTGGATCATTCAGAGATCCTCAATGAACTTCTGGAGTGAGTTTGCTGCACTAAAGGGGCGTAATAAAATTGCAGGCCCCACTTTTCAGTTTTTTTATTTGTTGAAAAAGTTTGACACATCCAATAAATTTCATTCCACTTCACAAAAAATAAAAAATGTATATCTTTATGTTTGAAGCCTGAAATGTGGCAAAAGGTTGAAAAGTTCAAGGGGGCCGAATACTTTCGCAAGGCACTGTAAATAAGCTGAAGATAATGGAGTAGATATAAATACATTTATATATACATTTACATTTATTTTTTTTTCTACCAGCAAATGCTCAACAGACTAAAAATGGAGCCTCAAATATTGGTAATTTTTAAAAATTTTATCATTCAACAATGCAATTATCACAAAAACACTAATTTCTTTATTTTCACAATATCTTTTTCACACTAATAGTCATCTTTTTATTTTTCAGCCTGCAATATTTCACACAGGGTCACTGAAAAACTTAAATATAACTTGAAAAGGAAATTTGAGATAATCTTTGAGGGAATGGCTAAGAGAGGAAATCCAACTTTACTTAAAGAGATCTACACAGAGCTCTACATCACTGAGGGAGAGAGAGAGGGATTGAATAAAGAGCATGAAGTTTGGCAGATTGACACAATGTTCAAGGTGCCTCATGAACAAGAAATCACAATCAGCTGCAATGACATCTTCAAACCTTTAAGATGCAGAGGTCTTGAAAATAGAGCAAAAGAAAAGGGAAAGACCAAAGACTTAAACCATGAACAGTCTGAGAAAGCTGCAGAGGTACAACCCAGAACTGTTTTGACAAAAGGGATTGCTGGTATTGGTAAAACAGTGTCTGTACAGAAGTTCATTCTTGACTGGGCTGAAGGAAAAGCTAATCAAGACATTGATTTTTTGTTTGTGCTGCCTTTCCGTGAGTTGAACTCTTTCAAAGACGAAAAACAGAGTCTTCATGAACTTCTGCTTAATTTTTATTCAGACCTGGAAGAATTTGAGAATACAAAATATTACCAAGCCTGTAAAATTATGTTTATCTTTGATGGTCTGGATGAAAGCCAACTTTCATTACATTTTGGAATGAGAAGTGTTTCTGTAGTGTCAAAACAGGCCTCACTGGATGAACTGATGGCTAACCTCATTGATGGGACTCTGCTTCCCTCTGCTTTGGTGTGGATAACTTCTCGTCCAGCTGCAATAGACAAGATCCCACCAAATCTGATTCATCGTATGACAGAGGTTCAAGGATTTACAAACTTGCAGAAGGAGGAGTACTTCAGGAAGAGAATCAGAGACCAAAATTTGGCTAATAAAATAATGTCACATGTGAAGAAAACAAGGAGCCTTGAAATCATGTGTCATATACCAGTCTTCTGTTGGATTACAGCTACCGTCCTGGAACAAATGTTGAGGAGAAGCCAGGAGAACTTCCCTTCATCTCTGACTGAATTGTACACGCGATTTTTGCTTACTCAAACAAATGAAAAAAAGAAGAAATATCACAAGATGAATTCAAGTGATCCCCTGAAATTGTCTGACGAAGATGTTCAACTTATTCTTAAACTCGGGAAACTGGCCTTTGACAATCTGCAGAAGAGCAACATTGTGTTTTCAGAAGAAGATTTGATAAAATATGGAATTGATGTCACAGAGGCCTCAGTAAGATCAGGAGTTTTTACTGAGATTCTCAAAGAGGAGGATCCAATGTTTTCAGTGAAGAAGTACAGCTTTGTGCACCTGAGTTTTCAGGAATATCTTGCAGCTTTCTTTGTGTTCCACACTTACGCTGACAAAAGTGTGAATGCAATGCAGTCCAGCCAAAACAAACATGCCAAAAAATTCAGTGCTGACAGTTACTATTATGACGATGACAATGATGATGACTTTTACTATAACTTCAGTGACAGTGATGATGGGCATTTTGGCGTTCCACAAACAGATCCTCAACAACAAGTTACTTTGTATGATTTGCAGAAATGTGCTGTAGACAAAGCCTTGAAGAGTAACAGTGGACATTTGGATCTTTTCCTTCGCTTCCTTCTTGGCCTTTCTGTGGAGTCCAGTCAGAAGCTACTTATTTCAATCCCAATGCATGTAGTGAGGAGTCAGGAGAACATTCAGCAGACTCTCCAGTACCTAAAGAGTAAGCTTAGAGAAGAAGATGAAAGAAAGACTCCCTGCTCAGAAAGATGCATTAATCTTTTTCTTTGTCTTCTGGAGCTTGGTGATCACTCGATGGTTGAGGAGATCCGCAAGTTCTTGACCTCAGACAGACACGGTAATCACAAATTAACAGCAGCACAGTGCTCTGCCCTGGCCTATATCGTTTTGATGTCTGGAGACATCCTAGAAGATTTAGATGTGAGGAACTACAACATATCTGAGGAGGCTTTTAGAAGATTGATCCCAGCTGTGAGGAACTGCAAAAGGGCAATGTAAGTGTATTATGGTGATTCACCCTTGGTGTAACCAAATAAATAATTCTGTGCTTGGGCATCTAAATGTTTTATTCATATGTCTATATGTCTGACTTCCCATTTGCTTATGTGTTGAAGGGCAACAATATTCAGATACATTTATATTTGTCATTTAAAGTCAGTCCAGTGCATCCATTTCAGGTTTTTTCCTACTAAATACATTGCTACGCTCTATTTGAAACTCCACTGCTAAAAATAAGCAAGAGTTAAATACCATAATTTTGTACTTGATCGTAACTAAAATAAATCAGTGTATCATGTTAGGAGAAAGAATTATTGTGCATATATTCCCAAAAGTAATCTTAGTCAAGTGTATAAGTCAAAGTATGATATGGGGCTACTTTTGTAAATGGTACTCAGGCATTACATGCAAAGGTCTTAATCAGTGTATAGTTTCAAGGAGAGTTTGATCTCATTGTTTATAAAACTGCATCTGGGTAGATGAATGTTTCACCATGTCAGCGAACCCAAACATAAAATACAAAATATTAGTTCCTGAAAAACACAGTGAAGGTATGTATATGGCCTTGCTTTTATGCAGGATTTTCAAATTACGATTCCACTTGAGGGACCCTGGTAACCTCGGGAACTGAATTTACTGAGAGATATCAGCCAAACATTAGCAACAACTCATTAATTCTTACTGTTGGCTCAAAATCATAACTGCCAGACAAACATCTTGTGACAAATGTACTTACTGACGAATTATTTATTTATTATATATTTTTTGTGTCTGAATAAATTTTCACTGTTAGGTTTTTTTAAATCTTTCAATCATTTAAATCAAAAACTGAAAGTATATTACTATGTAGAACAAAAAAACATTACTACTATATCACTTATAACTGCTCCCAAAGTTTTTTCTTCTGGTACAGACAAGATCACGCTGTTACTGATGTTTGTCAAGCGCTTATTTATCTTCCATTCCACTTCAAACACCGTGAAAAACTGAAATAAAATAAATATTGCGCTTTATAATAATAAACACGTTACTCATTTTTTCTTACAGTGAAATCCCCTTAATAACTATGACTACTCAATTAGCCACATAGCCTTTTCATTACAACAAGTTATCCATGACCTATTAAACCCCATTAAACAATGAGTCACACGAAGGCATAAGGAATAACAGTCACATACCGTATGAACCTTCTGACCAGAAATTTTGGAGTTGTTACAGTCCTTTAACACTGAATTGTATCTCTTCAGGAACAACGCTTCAGTCCTCATGTAGCTCCTGCCGGTAGCCATAACACAATTTTCTTCCAACCCAACTGATAACATGACCACAGTAAATCTTCCATTCAATGTTAAGTTATTGGTTTGAACAGCAGAGGTCATTATCATTCAAAACAATGCAAATCAAATATCAAAACTGCAAAACATTATTTCAATATAATCACTCAGCACCACTCATCACAAACACTTCTGTGCAAAGGAGTTCTGACTTATTTGAAAAATCACACATTTATCTGCAACAGCTACAATAAGATTATGTTTACTGGTTTATTTAATGGATTTGTTTCGTGTTTAACCCAAGAACCCCTTTAAGTCATTTTTTGCTGTCACTGTAAGTAAAGCAGAAAATCCTTGAAGCATCTTATTTACATTGTTTATTGTAACACAAATTTACAATGTCATTGATGCAAACACAACTGTCACTATGTCACTAATAAAATGATTAAGAGAATTCCGTTGAAGAGATTCACAGCATTGCAGGAAACTGAAACTTTCTGTTATGCGGCAGATTGGTGGATTGTGGACTGACAAAGACATGTGTTGGAAACATAGCCTCTGCCCTTCAGAATCCTGAAGCATATCTAACAGAGCTGGACCTCAGCAAGAATGTCTTGCGTGAGGATGCTTTAACATATCTTCAGACCGGCCTGAAAAGTCCATATTGCAGGCTGGAGACTCTGAACCTTAGCCAAAACAACCTGGAGAAAACAGGAGCAAGTCTCTTGGAAGCAATCCTGATGGGGCCTCATATTCAACCTCATACACTGAAGTGAGCAAGTCTGTTGATATTTATAATGTATATTTGAAATCAAACTGTTGAACTGTTGACCCATGGTCAAATTATTAGGTTTTAATTAGAAAATTACTAGCATATCTTCTACTGAAAACACCATGTTTTTTCAACATATTGGAATAAAAACAAAATGTGTAAATAAAGTTCAACTTTCAATCAGTAGAAATTATGCAGTAAATTGTTATATTCATGTTTGCTCACTGTAATTGTACCTACTATTTCTTAGAAAACCAATGAAACATGTATTTTTACCAAGGTTGGAGTTTCTAATTTTAAGGCATTTGTTTTTTATATACACATGTAGCTGTCAATATAACCCTTGCTAACATTATAATTTCAGGGTCTTTTCATGCGGTCTTAAAGATGACTGTGCTGAAATTTTCCGTTCAGCCCTTTGGTCATCAGATTGTCGGCTGAGAGAGCTGGATCTTGGCTACAATAATCTGAGTTCTAATGGAGTAAAAACTGTCCTTCAGGGTCTTCTGACACCCAACTGTGATTTAGAGATATTAAGGTGAGCTTTGTTTAGCATTTGTTGAAGATAATTATTCGTTTATTAATTTTTTTCACATTTTTTTGTTTTGTCATTTTATTCAGACTTTCAGGCAATTTATTGAATGCTGATTGCTGCAGTTATCTGGCCTCAATTATCAAGCATTCATTTTTGAGAGAGCTGAATCTGGACAGCAGTAACATTGGAGATTTGGGAGCAAAACGACTTTTCAGTGGACTGATGAGTCCACACTGCCAGTTACAGAAGCTGGGGTATGTGATAAGTTATTTTTCATGGACTTATTTTGTTGTGATGCTTCAAATAATAACTGCAGCCCCCCACCCTCCCATTTTTGGCACACCAGTGGTATTTAAATCTAAAGGCACAAATGTTTTTCTCATGGTATATATCTGTGGAGAGTGAAATCCTGGCACAAGGATGTTTCTGCTGAACTGAGTGTAATATATCTCAGAAGAATCTGAGCTTTCTGTGCGTTCCATGTCTCATATCACTGTAGTAATGCTGCAAAATATTTTCTGTAAAGTTGCAGATGCTGTGGTTTTTCTAAGTGAGTGCAAGGGCTTGTTCAGAGCTGAGATTCATCATCTCAGTCAGATATGATCTCTGTTGTGTTAAATCAGAGGAATGATAAACATGATTGATATGCTATTTATATGTGTTCAGTTGTTCCATATTAATGTTTCTTTTGCAACACAATAAACGTCTAGGAGTGTCTGGTTTATTTAGTTTAAGTCAATACAGGTCAAACACACAATATCATTCACAGATCATGCTGGTAACGGAGGACAGTGTGTGAAATGTTTGCCACTCCGGCCACTGCTCTGAGAGGTCTTCACTTCATTTTTTAACTTTTTGTTCTGTTTTATCACAGATTGAGGGACTGTAAACTTTCAAAGACAACGTGCTTCTATCTGACTGTGGCACTGAGCTCTTACTCCGTGATAAGAGTGCTAAACTTGGGAGACAATGACCTACAGGATTTAGGAGTTAAGCGTCTCTCTGCTGGGCTGAAAAATCCAAACTGTGTTCTCCAGAAGTTGGGGTTAGTGAAAGTGTTTACTGATGTATTTATTTGTTTTTGGAGTCCTACATTAACTTTCATATTTTTGTCTCTGGGAAGATTGTCTGGTTGTATGCTCACAGAGGAAGGCTGTTCTTCTCTGGCTTCAGCTCTGAAATCAAACCCCTCTCAACTGAGAGAGCTGGATTTGAGCTATAATCACCCAGGAGAGTCAGGAGAGAGGATGCTCTCTGCTAGACTGAAGGATCCAAACTGCAAGCTGCTAAGGCTCAAGTACACAAAATTATTTTTTCTGTATAGTTGTGATATAATGCACATTTAAAACCACTGTTCACATGTTTTAAAATATAGAAAAATGTCTTATGTGTTAATCTTAGAGTTATTTCACTACTGTTGAGTATAGAAGGTAGACTATGTTTAGCTTGTGCTAAAATATGTATCTCACTCTGACTCTCAATCCCCTTTCTCTCTCTCTCTCTCTCTCTCATATTCACTTACTTTCACACACAGCTCTTCTTAGTCCCTCTATAACTGAGCCATGAGCTACGCTGTAACATTAACTTTCTCCATTAAAGCTTCTGTGTCTGATGCCAAACCTCTCCTTGAAAATCTTTCTTATCACATTAAGAGACTGTAATTTTTTTTAAAAATCACATAAAAAATGAATGGTTTCCTCTTGCTAGTTGGTCATGAATTTGACACTACACATTTATCCCAAACCAAACATACAAGCAGCAGGTAATGTCTCTGTCACAGCTACAGTGACCTGGAGGTTGTGGGTTAGAGTCCCACTCTGGGTGACTGTGACTGAGGGGTGTGGTGTGTTCTCCCCGCTCCAAAAACACACGTTGGTTGGTGGATTGGAGACTCAGAAGTGTCCGTAGGTGTGAATGTGTGAGTGTGTGTCGCCCTGTTAAGAACTGGCGCTCCCTGCAGGGTGTGTTCCCGCCTTTTGCCCAGTGATTCCGGGTAGGCTCCGGACCCACTATTTATTATTAAAAGCTTCAGTCTTAAGAAGGTGCGACTAATCATGAATAATTTCAGAAAATGCAAATAATTACAATTTTTAAATGTATTAGATAGCAATATTATTAATAAAATAAATTTAGCAAAAGAAAATATGCTGTATCATTCAGATCATTTTCATCATTAAACAGAGACAAAAAGGAAGATAAGTGGACAGTGGATGTAAGAAATATCATGTACTCTTATAGATGCAATAGTGTCGCATAACTCTTATCAGTCATGATAAGACATGTCAAATTTTGATATCAGCAGAAAAATGTAGAGCTACAGTGATTTTTATGACTTTTTGATATGCAAAATAGTTTGCTATATCATTATACATTTTCACTTCATTCTGCACTCTATACTTTGCCAGAGGCTGTATAGAGCATGTGTCAGTTTCTCATGTTTAGTCTAGTGAAAAACGCCCCTGCCCTTTGGACCAGCTGATAGTACAGAGGTCAGAACAGCAATATTGCCAGTTAAATATTGAGGTGAAATATGACCTGACTAGGCTAGTAGCTTCAGTTAAGGTAACTAAAGACTATTCCTAGTTTTCAGTATATTTTAAACACTTTTTTAAACAGACAAGGAAGGGGTTGTACTTGAATATCTTATCAATTAAATAATGATTGAAATGCCCATCTGTAATTTCTTTAATGTTCCAGCCTAAGATTTTCAAATTTGATATTTTGTTGGTGTTTTCTGGGGCCAGTTTAAATCAAGGAGTGTTGAAATAAACAAGGGGACAACACAGTAATTGGTTGCTTTCTGCTTTCTTTTGTAGACTGGACCATGGAGGGCCCTCACAGTTAACAGCTGGTCTTTGGAAATGTGAGTATTTTGAGTAATTTTCCTGAAGAGGGAAAATGTAAGGGGACTAGGTTTAACCACTGCCCAAGGACTAGACATCTTAACTTATTCCAATTCATTGTGAACTGTTTCTGTTTACCCATAACTAATGGCATTTGTAAATGGCATGTGTAAAAGACAAATGGTGTACTGTTTTATAATAAGGGCGGCACTGTGGTGCAGCAGGTAGTGTCTCTGTCACAGCTCCAGGGTCCTGGAGGTTGTGGGTTTGAGACCCACTCCGGGTGACTGTCTGTGAAGAGTGTGGTGTGTTCTCCCCGTGTCCACATGGGTTTCCTCCGGACCCACCGCGGCCCTGAACTGGATAAGGGTTACAGACAATGAATGAATGAATTAATTGATGTTTTATAATTATGTGAAATACTGTATTAGAGGAAATATAAGCTGCTGTTTGTGTGTCTCTGTTTGTGTGTATTTTCTTCTAGATCACCAAGAACTCCACATTGGTCATACACATGGCAGTCTTGAATGTTCAAAAGACAGGAAAGGGGTCATTAGGCTTCCGGTTCATGATGTTCATGGCTATAACAGCGATGAGGAGAAAAAAGAACCGGATAAATGGGCAAATGCGCGCTCCAGGGAACAGCTCAATGGAGGTCGCTTTTACTGGGAAGTGGAGTGGACTGGAACGGTCAGTGTTGGTGTTTCTGACCTGGGACCTTTTAAGGGCCACTCTTTGACAATCTTTCTTCACCAGTACCATCAACAGTACCAGCAACCATACTATGTCTTACACAATGAGAAGTACCACACCAAATCTATGTTGGCTGTGAAAGTGGGCCCAGTCCCTCCGCAGAGAATTGGAATGCTTCTGGATTGGCTGGCAGGCACCTTGTCTTTTTACAGCATCTCTCCTCAGGAAGTTTGTCGTCTCTACACTTTTCATACCACGTTCACAAAGCCCATGTATGCAATTTTTGAGCTTACACTCCCAAGCATGTGGGACACAGTACCATGTATTGTCATTGCAAACAAAAAGTCCTGCGATTCCACCCTCCATACGAAAGAAGAGCTACTTGAACACGTCAGGGAATATATACACTACAGTCAAAGACTGAGATGTGGAATGAACTTTTTTTTTTTTGAGACCTCAATTTTGAAAACAATGCTCCAAAAGTTCTCGTACGCTTTGGGTCTGTCTTAAATTCTAGTGAACTCTCCATTAAATGAATGCTCCTGACAGAGTGGCTGCTTTAATGCTTACACCCTTAGAGCTGCTGCCTACTGAGAGCCATATTCTGACAACACAGCTGCATGAGCACAAGCTCAAAATACCCCAAGCCAAGCATGGGCTAGAGGAATGGGCTGTGAAATAATGGGACTGAGTTCTCTGGAGTGATGGGATCAACCTTTCAGACAAGTTGGGATCAACATTTTTTTCCACCTGTTGTTTTTTTTTTTTTTTTTTGTTCTCTGGGTTTTTTTGGGCATTATTTTAACCTTTGTTTACATTTCATTTCTATTGTTTTTCTCTACCGATTGCATTTCTATCCAGTTCGTTAATGTTAGTTTGCGCTGATGTCGGTCTTTTGCAAACTGTGGTGCCATGTTTTGCAGTGAGGAAATATTTGTGAACCAAAATGTTTCGGCTCACAGTGCAGGTGATAAGAATCAAACAGGTGTTAACGATGAAAAACATAATGATGTGCATTGTGAATGTTACCTGGGGCCTGTTAATTTTAATGCTGTTGCACATTATCCTTTGGCGGGTAGAAGAATGGCATTTTATAATCAAGACCTTTGTACGTCCACAGATCAGAACTTAGAAATAACTCTGGAATCTTGACATCATGGTTTGTTTACATTAGCAGCTCACCCTCAGGTTTTACAGTGTTTAAGACTCAGATCCAAGGTATTTCTTCTCTGGTTGTTTATGACACAGTGAAGCAGTTACAACTGGATTTGTTCTGTTCAGTGTTTGGAGAATTTTGTTTTTGGAAATATACCTGAAAATATGCATTGTTTCCAATCATCTTATTTCAGAAAAAAAAGAGTAATTGTTATAATGTTAAATGTCTTTATTAAAAATTAGTTTAAATATTGTGAGGAAAATTATTTATGAACAGAATCATGAATTGAATCATGAGCATATTGAAAGCACGCAGAGCATCCTAAGGTTTACACTAATTTCAATATGAGTACCTGGAGACCTGGAGGTTCGATTCCCGCTCCAGGTGACTGTCTGTGAGGAGTTGGCGTGTTCTCTCCGTGTCTGCATGGGTTTCCTCCAGGTGCTCCAGTTTCCTCCCACAGTCCAAAAACACACGTTTTTAGGTGGATTGGCGACTCAAAAGCGTCCACAGGTGTGAGTGTGAGTGAGTGAATGTGTGAGTGTGTGTGTTGCCCTGTGAAGGACTGGCGTCCCCTCCAGGGTGTATTCCTGCCTTGTGCCCAATGATTCCAGATAGGCTTTGGACCCACCGCGACCCTGAACTGGATAAGTGGTTACAGATAATGAATTAATGAATGAATAAACATTTAAGTGGTGTATAAATTAATTAACCCAATTTTTAATGTAGTTAATACATTTATCTGTTTTCACTTTTTGAGCATAACATATTTCCAAGAACTTCAGCATGGTTTCTATGTAAATAAGCCGTTGCACCGTAAATGGTAAGGCAGTGTCTGCTTTGTGACTGCAGTAGGAAACAAGGTGGAATTGCAAATTCAGAAGAGAAGCCAACTTCAGTTGTAACCTCAGGCCAAAGCCCAAATACAAATGCTCTGTAACACTCTTTCAAATACAACTTTTAAACAAAGAGCTAAAGTCTTCTCATTGTAGTTGATTCCCAGATAGCAGTGAATGTTAATCTTAAATGTGGCACATCTGCAGTTGGCCACATTTGGCCTTGAATAACTGCGTTGACTACGGGTGAGTCTGACTGCCTCAACTCAGCCACAGCACCACCTATGGGCCAGATGTCAGGGGTGTTGTGGACCAAGTCTGGGACAAATCGAGTATTGTCCCATGTCCGACTCATACATAACTGAGCTCTAAGTGCCAACAGTGGCCCAAACTTCTTTGCTATCTGGGCTGTCAGGAACCTTTTGTTTATGGAAACTAATGGAAGGACTTTCCCTTCATGGTTATGAGTTGACGAATGACAAGCCATTGACTTTCTCACTGCAGAATGGGAGAATATTTTTTACAATTTTATAGAAAAGTTTTAGTATTAGAATCACTTTATTGGCCACTGTGTTAACACAGTAAAGTAATTGACTGGGCCTTGAGACAAGACGTTTCTTAATATTTTATCCAATGATAAAATATTTAGCCTTTTCATGGTAGCAGGTTTGATCAGGCCTGAGCCAGGGAGTTCCTATGCCACAGAAGTAAACAGACACACAGCTGTTTCATTTAGCAGCACGCCCTAGTGCCGCACATGGGCAGCAGAAAATGTGTTTAAAGGTGCTGCGAACGTCCTTGTCGCGGTAAGTGTAGATGATGGGATTTAACAAAGAGTTGGAAGCCACCAGAGTTAAGAAGAAGGATTCGACCACCAGTAGTTGCTGAGGAAAATGACAGACACCATCCAGCAACAGCAAAACCAGGGCTGGAGTCCAGCACAAAACAAAACATCCTGAGGGAAAGAGAGGACAGTGAGTGTCAGAGTACCCTGTAAAAATAATAGAGATTTTAAGGAACGGTATATGTACACTGTTAAATAAAAAGGTGCTGTGGACCAGAGCCTTAAAAAGAATCAGTATTTGTTGATTAAACTAATGAATGAAATAGCTCCACCTACGCAGTGTTTTCAAGGCTCCCAAAGGGTTTTACATTCTTTGGGACATTTGGCAGTCGCCTATATGCTTCGGCTATGTGCAGAATCCACATGAATTATGCTCCAGCAGCTAATCTGTGCCAGTGGACTCACCATACATCAACTATTAGTCAGAAAGGAGATGTGAGGGAGTGACTGGGCCAATTTATTGAAAATGGGGATGGTCAGGAGGCCAGAGAGAGTGACCAAAGGGGCACATTTTAGGTCTGTCCCAAAACCTAGTGAGCTGTCTAAGTAGGCACTGACTGTAGGAAGCTGTCGTCTGTGCTCATTAGGCATATTATTGAGACGCTGTAGTTAGAGTGCGATTGCGTCATGGCTTTTTCCCACTCACTGCATGCAACCGGTGTTTACTTCCCTCAGTGGCTAGCATCGCCTCAGAGTTACAGCGCAATTGATTCTGCTCTTCCCATTTTTATCTTAATTTTAATTATTTTTGCTCTGGGAGAAGAATGAAACCAATGGGAGTTATGTGTTCATTGCATCATGGGATTGCCTTCGTGGCTTAGGAAGGGTTCGATGAAGCCTTAAAATTTGGCTAAATGTAGGTACATTAGTAGCCAGCATGTTCAAGATATCAAAGAATTGGGACAGCCTAAGTGTTGGGAGTGCACACCATGACGTAACATGCTCTCTATGTCGACAGCTCACTAGGTTTTGGGACAAACTCTTAGACAGACGTTGGGGTCTGATCCCAGGGTCTTTAATGACCTCAGAGAGTCAGGATCTCATTGGTACGACAGTGCCCTTCATTCAGTACAGTGTCCCTGTCAATGCACTTGAGCATTGAGATTCACACATAACCACAGGAAGAGAGCCCCTTGTTGGCCACCTACACCACTTCAGAGTTTACATGTTCTGTGGCTGCTGGGGGACATTTTTCTGGTTACTTAAAATGTAACCTAACTGAAACACTCTTTAGGGAGTCTGAAAATATGTAGAATTGCAGTGCAAGCCAATGGAATTTAAGTTAGAATAAATACAATAGAATAAAATAACTTCAGCCTCATCTGGAACAATTCAGCACCTTCAGTTTTGAGGAGTATATTAATCTCTCATCTTCTGACCTCTTACCTATAATCAGTAACACCATTTTCATCAGGTTGATGATGGTCTCTTTTTGCTGGCCCTGAGGGGTGTGTTCTCTCATTCTTCTGCTTTTGTTCCACACATAAATAAAGATGCATACGTACAGTATGACCACCCCGATCATTATCAGCAGACTGAGGATCGAGATGCTCAGCACATAGCTGCGTCTGAACAGGGGCAGCGTGTCCGAACACGAGCTCAGGTCACACAGGCAGTTCCAACCCATAAAAGGCGACAGGCCAACGAGCAAGGCCACGAACCACACGGTGGCAATGAGGAAACTAACGCGGCATTTGGTCATTTTACTGTGCAGCTGCATGGTAAAGATGGTCTGCTGTCGTTCCAGAGCAATCGCCATCAGGTTCAAAAGAGACGCCATCAAACTGATGTCAATCAAACCCTGAGAGAAACAGAGAATTCTCTGAATATTTTACTCAAAACTGTTATTTTGTGATTACTGTAAGAATATTATAAAATTGTCCAATTATCCAGTGATTTTTTCATACATCATTAGTGTTATTCAAAAGACATTTTAAAAAACTATTACCTGCTAAAAATACAGTCAAATGCCAATGGAGTATGTCATTTCAACTAGATAAAATAACTTAAAGAGGATATACTCTTCCTCATCTCCACAGTGGAACACAGTTCTGTTTCTTAATGAAACGTATGTGACCTGCTTTGGTCCCAACCCCACGAACCCTACAGCAGTGATCTCCCCCTGTCTAAACAGCCCTGTTCAGAATGCCTGGAAGACCAGGGATATTTACTTTGTTAATCCCCAAAGGGAGGGAAGACAAGTAGTTGTCATCATTCCCCTCAGTGAGGGAAGACTGGTATTTGATAAGAGTTTAGTGTTACCCCTCAGTGAGGGAACAGTATCTCTGTACTTTCCTTTCACTCTTCCTGTAAAGCACTTCAGAGTGCCATTGTGTACTAAACATGCTCTATGAATAAACTCGTCTTGCCTTAAAAGCAGGTAAAACAGAATATCTGAGACTATCCCTACACACAGAATGACATTTAAGTTGTTTTCACTTAATACATTTTAATGCAGTATCTAAAGTAAATAGTCTTCACTGCCATTCCAGCCATATACATTTACACAGTGAAATAAGACAACGTTCCTTCAGGACCAGGGTGGAACACAGCACGAGTGTAGACAACACAATGAGGGCAGAAAAGACAGTGCAGTGCCTTTAAGGATGAACAGTAAATACTGGGTCAATCCACAGAGGACAGACAGTGTGGCTTAGTGCCCAGTGCTGAGAAATGGGGAGTGAAGTAGTGTGTAGAAACGTGTAAGATGCTGTAACTTCGTCAACACGTATTACAAGGGTACAGTCACAGGTATCAGGACAGCAACAGAATGCAAAGTAGTTTAATACAGTTCTCTAGCAGCAGGTAATGTACACTCTCTGAAAAAGATGGCACTGTACATGTACATTACTGTCAAACAGTGTAGTGTATCTTTAAAGGCACTGCAGTGGTATTAAAGTCCAGTTGTGTTCCCTAAAGGTTCATTACATTCTCTTCTCCAGAAGGAGAGGGGGATCTCTGTAATCTTTCATTAGCTGTTGACAATAAAAGAACACATTAAAAGTCCTGGAGATGAAAAATGACATCAACACAACTTTAACATCTACAGTTAATATAGAATAAGTCACAGTTATGATCCCTAATTAAAGGTACTGTAAATGTTCCAGTGAGGGCACCACCACAGTGAGAGTTTTTTTCTGAGAGTGCATCTATTTGTGCAAAAATGCTAGAAGCACAAAGAGACGGAAGTCAAAAGAAAGCAGAAGAGTCCGCTACCTGTCTGAAGAGCCACTCTCCAGCCGTGACAGCTGACGTCCAAACACCGGACTGGCAGGTGATGACGAGGTAGGAGACCCCGACACACAGGTCTGTCACGGCCAAGTTGCCCAGAAGGACGTAGAAGGGGAAATGCAGACGGCGATTTATGATGATGGCGGTGAGCACCAGGCCGTTGAAGAAGATGATGGAGACCCCAGTAAGCAGAACCCCGATGAAGAACCCCACAGAGCTGTAGTGTTCCTCCTCAGTCACTAAGTCCCGCCCACTCAGGTTATAGAAGAACATCGCTGATTGGTTGTAATAACACACAGAAGAATTGGCCATTCTGGGATCTATGTAGAGGTCGGTAAAGCTAGGGGTCAGGGATTAACAGTTTTTATGGAAGTGATTTGATATTTCACACTAATTAAACTAACTAAACCTTGTTTTAAACTCGACCACTGCCTTGTGGGGGACCCACTCTATGGAGCATAAGCTGGTTCAATTAGGCAGTATGTTTCTTTATGTCAGGTGAGCTACATTTCAGGTCATTTATTTAACATATATTGTGACTGGATATTTTGCGAAGCCTTATATTTTAACACCCGCTAAATGTAAACATATGAAGACAAATGTAATTAGTTCAATTTCAGAATCCTCTCCAAAAAATGGAACTGACAGATTATTGAGACTGAAATCTGAATGTTTAAGACAAGGCTGCCATTGTAAATAAGAACTTGTTCTTAACAACCAGCCTGGGCCAATTAAAGGCTAAATAACATAAATAAAAATTACTATGCACTATTTTTAGGAAACCTTTTTAAGCCCAGTTTAAAGATCAAAATATGGCATAAATCTATCTATCAACAAAATATGAGAAAACCATCCTGTAATTTCCCGAATAAACTGGTTTGGAATTAAGACAAATGCTGCTTTTCTAGAAGTTGAGATATTTCATTTATTTTTAATTAATTAGTCTATATATTTGGCTCTGAATTTCTACAAAAGGCTAATTTTGAGAAAGGTGTTTAAGAAGTATTTTGAAGTACATTAGTGGGTGAGATCTAGGGTTATTTCTAGGAAATAGATGTTGATTCTATATCTTTTTACACTCTGCGGTAAATAAGCTTTTCTCTGAGATGTGGGGGTTGTAAGCGCCAGGTGTGGGCTAGAGCTAAAAACTTATGTTTTGTTAAGTGTGAGAATGCAGTGGATGGAGATCAATTAAAAGGAAGATTTAAACTATTATCATAAACATCTGACAAATTAACAAATATATTTGAGATAAATCATGCTATAGGTGAAATTTTAGCAAAAATCAAAACATTTGTTGACAGCCATAGGGTGTAATTTGTGTCTGATGTGTTCAGCCTCGCGCTGGAGGATTAAGTGGTTCAGTGGTCCATTTTAAAGGACAGTGTAATGTTTTGGTGGATATCCTCTGAGAACTTCAAAACTCTGTGACCTGTGAAAACAAAAATAATGCTTTGTTTTCTGTTTGTTTTCGTGACATTCAAGACGCTCATGACTATGACCTCCTCTTCTCAACACGATGACTCTGAAGACCACATTCTCACTCAAAGTTTATGGTTTCTTGAGACACCTTAATTTTAGAAATGTTTTAAGAAATCCAAAGAAACAGTGACAGGGGAGTATGTTAAAATACAATTTAAATTTTCATTAAAACGCTTTTCTCTGTAATTAGTCCCTCCACTGGTCCATGACCACAAGCCACAGCTGAACTGAAGATTTGAATTTGGTACAACTTTAGAGTAAGACTACATTTATAAAGGTAAAATCTATTTATTTATAGCTATTAATTGTATTGATAATCGATAGTATTGTATTGATAGTCATTAATGATCCATTATAACACACAGACAGAAAGGGCAACAGTGATCTGTTGTTTGCCAAATAGTGAACCCACATCCATCCACAGTTAACCCTCAGATCTCTCGGAATACTGCCCTCACTGTATCTCCTCCATCAGTCGACATTAACAGACTGAGAGCAGAGATTTGTTAATGACTTTAACCCTTTCATGAACTACCCACCGACAGAGTGTGTTTTAGACATCAGAGGTAAATATATTCAGTGATTTCTGACTCTTTCAGCATTAGACACACTGTCACGTCCTATCTGTGAGTAACAAATGATTAATAATGACCCTTAAAGTGTTCACAACCTAATTAATAACCATGTAATTTACAGGCTTTTAAACCATTTGTAAACCTTTATGAGGGTGTCTTACTTTAAAGTGGTACCTTCAATATTTATTACGTGTTTAAGTTAAAAACTGTATAAATCATAAATCCCTGGCACTTTTACATGGTTTTGATTATTTTCCAAACACAAGTGAACACAAGCTTTTACACTGAGAAATATCAGGAGGTACAGCAAATGTACAGTTTGTTTTGTACAGCTCTGTCTCTTCCAAAGTTTTGAGTAAAATGGAGCATTTATAGAGACATATATATATAATATTATTATTAACTATAAATATGATAATAATACACTCATAATAACTGATTAAGAACACAATTAATTATAATTAATGCTATTTGTATCATTATAAACATAGAATATTTTAAATAACACATTTAAAAGTTATTTGAAGCAAATAAGTTCAGAAAAATGAGTGATTAAAAGCAGATTTACCAATAAATATTAATAAAATGTACATAAATTTGATGCATGAGCCGCATCAAATGTAAAATGTAGATTAAATAAATAAAAAAATATTATAGAAGTTTCAAAATACAAATGAATTTAATTGGATTTCAAATACCTTCATGTATTTATGCAGCTTTACGTAGTTTATCTTACGTATTTTAATCTTAACAGGTCCAGATCAGAGCACGAGTAACCGCAGACATAAACAGGTTACAAACACTCCCAAAGAAAGTCTAATTAACGCATTATAGTCATCACTAACTCTCTCCCATCACCGCTCACCTCTGCTATGTCGCTCCCGGAGGGGCCCTGTGGAAGAAGACGATCCACTGAAAAGCAAAGTTTTCTTCAGAGGGAAAACACACTTTAAAAAATCCCCAGGAAACATTCCTCAGGCTGGTGTCATCTTTCTGAACGTGCTGAGTCCTGTTCAGTCTGGTTTTCCAACGTATCACACTCTTCACACAATCCAACATAACACACCCTTCACACAAATATCAGCTCCAACGCACACACAGCTTAAACACCACGACATACGACTGTCCCACAGTGTCACTGTGCCGAGCAGCTGATACACACCAGCCTCCATTCCATTACCCTTCAGGGTGCAGCAGCTAAGACCAACTGTGATTAAAACTGTGGAAGTGGTGCTGAGATGAACACCAGCTTAAACATTCCCAGAGGAAAAAAGTATGGCTCATATGTTGCTCTGTAATGGCTCAGGAGAGATAATTGTGATTCTCTTAAAATCCCTTAGGAGAAAAAGAATGAGACCAAAAGGAAACGAGACATGAGATAGAGATAAAAGAGATAAAAGAGGTAAAGGCGAGAGCAGTGTCTGGGTCCACTATACTATGCTTTCTCTCTCTCTGCTCACAGCAGAGAAAGACATCTGGAGTTTTTTTAACAATTCACACACTCACGCAGTCACTCATACTCACCCAGTCACTCACACACTCAGACCTGTAGACAGCTTCACACACTCACCCAGTCACTTACACACTCACATGTTCATCCCAGAGTCCATTCTTTTCAGGAGAGACATTCTGTCTCATTCAGTGATGTTGAGCTCTGGGGTGGTCAGTTAGTTGCTAGGCTTTGTCTATTTTTTATTATTTTTTTTTATTTTATTATTATTTATTTTATTATTATTTTAACAGTGCAATATTGGGCAGGGTGTATGTGTTTTTTATATGTGTACATTGTGTTTTCATTTTTATATTTTACTTCGGATATTTTGTGTTTTACTACTACTACTTTACTTTTATTGTGTTTTTACTGCCATTAAACATGTTACACTTGGGTTGAGGTGATATGACAACAAACCTGACTTAAATTTTATTTGAAATGTGACTTGCACAACAAAACCCAATTTATGCTGCATAGAACAGGACCACCACATGGGATCAGCCTTGTTTAAAATAGGTTTTAGTACAGATCTACAGCCTCCAATGAGCCCTTACCATCATTAAGGACACATCCCACCCCAATCACCATCTGTTCAGACTGTTACAGGCACCCCCTCCAGGGTGTGTTCCTGCAATGTGCCCAGTGATTCCGGGTAGGCTCCGGATCCACCGCCGCCCTGAACTGGATAAGGGCTACAGACAATAAATGAAAGAATGAATGGAAGACTGCACCTAACTTAAATTTTACATGTTACAGTGACAATAAAGAAAATCTGTTCTATTCTGTCACTGACTGCTAGCACAGAGGCTAGCATGCTAGCTATGTTACAGGCAGGGGCACTCCGATTACACACTGTGGGAGGAATGTAGAGGAACTAGCTCAGGGCCGGTTTTTTGAGAGTTTTGGCCCAGTCTTGTGTTTAGACCGAGACTTATTTCCAGAAAAACACAAATCAGATCTCATTACTGTGTCTCTCCCTCAGGTTTCCTCCTGAAGGGTCACTTCCATTAAACCTAGGATTACAACTAATCAACTTCCTATGGGAAACCTCAGCCAACACTGCTGCGCTGCCACCACATCACACCTGCTCTGTGGAGCCCTGAGCGCTGAAGAACAGGGGGAAATGGGGGTTATAAAGTATGCAGAGCCACAGACGGACTACAGTCTGTAAGTGGAGAACTGCAGAGTGCCCGGAGCAGTCAATGGAGATGAGAGAGTGGACAGAGACATTTTAGATCATTAGTAGACAGATTATATTTAAACGGAGGGATCATGTCGCAGCTGGACCTCATCTTGACACTAACAAGGAAATCTAAACAATAAGTTAAAATAAAAATAAAAAAGCAGCAAATACAGATGGAAATATTAGACCACATAGTCAGAACCCATCTGCAGAGCTGGTGTGTGTGTGTGATGTAATTAGTTGTGAAACTTGTTTTTGATCCAGTTCGGTTTTATCTGATTTTCACAACAGAAAGAGGTATAAATTGAGACATTCTCCTGAGAACATACTTCACACAAACACACACACACACACACACTCCAGAGAACAACACACACCTCAGGTAAATATATTTTTATTTACTCTAATTTAACTTTGTCAACAGTTTGTTTGTTTGTTTGAGAGAGAGAGAGAGAGAGAGACAGACAGAGAGACAGAAAGAGAGAGAGTATGGATTTCTTAAGATAATAGCGTTTCTAAATCAATAATTCTGAAAGTAATGGACCTGTATTCAATTGATTATTCAGGATGTACCTTTTTCGGTGTCAGTTCTTCAGTCCCTTCACACTGCTGTCTGACGATTCACTTCATAAACGAATATAAAAATCATAATAACTATTACAAACTAATACAATAACTATTATAAATGAATATAACAATTATTATAAACTGATATAATAACTATTATAAACTAATATAATAACTATCATACACTAATATAACTATTATAAACTAATATAATAACTATCATACACTAATATAACTATTATAAACTAATATAATAACTAACGATAAACACTAAAGTGTACACACAGCTGAGTATGATACACTGAGAAACTAGTGGTTATTGATCTGTGTGTGTGTGTGTGTGTGTTTAAAACTATGCAGATCTGTTGTTTATATAATGTGTGTATAATTCACCTGTATGTGTGTGTTGCAGTAGAATGGGTGTGTCAGGCTCTAAGGAGGAAAGATCTAGAACAGAGTCAGTGCCGTCCTTTACTGACCTGAAGGGGGCGCTGTTCTCCAAGAAAACAAAGAAAAAGAAGAAACCTCTGCACTCTCTGAGGAAACACTTTCCAGGCAACAAGAAGAAAGAAGATACGTTTCTAAGGAAGCTGTCACTAGGCAACAACAAGAAAGAAGATCAGTTTCTAAGGAAACTGTCACTAGGAAACAACAAGAAAGAAGATAATTTTCTACAGAATCTGTTGCAAAGTAGCAAGAAAGATGATCTGTTTCTAAGGAAACTGTCATCAGGAAACAAGAAGAAAGAAGCTCCATCGCTAAGGAAACTGTCGCTAGGCATCAACAAAAAAGAAGCTGCACCACAAAAGAAACCGTCGTTAGGCAACACCAGCACTGTCCTACAGGCACTGAACTTCTCCATCAAATAAGAGACTGTTAAAGCACTGGATTAGAGTTGGAGTTGGAGTTTCTCTTTCCTCTTCTGTGTATCGTCGCTCTCCAAAGACAAACATGTCTCCCAAAACAGTAACTTCACACAAGAAGGAAACACCTTCCTAGATTTCACTGGATGTCAGTGTAAGATGTTATTCAGAGTCTGTCTGGAGCGTTTCTACTGGTCATTCACCGCGAGATTTTCACAGTGTGAAGGACAGCTGCTGTGTTCAGATGATCTAGTAACTACACACACACACACACACACACACACAGAGAGAGAGAGAGATACAGGGTTTTAATTGGACAGTGATGATACGTGAAGTGAATATCAACAGTTTTGGGAAAAGGGAGGGGTGTCGAATTATTCATTATATGAATTACTTACTACCTACTATAGATTATTCAGTATCTACTGTGAACTTTACACTTCTATGTATTATAGTTATTCAGTATCTATTATGAAATATAATATATATAATATTTTAATTTTAATTGCACTATTACAGTTTATTTAAATCTATTATGAGATTTTCAGTATCTATTATGAACTTTTGCCTGAACTGAAACCTGTAATCTCCTGGTGATGTGGATGGTGCAACCCCCAGACCTTCTTCTCCCTTCCGCAATGGATTAATTTATGTCTAATCTCCTCAGAACAGACATTTGGACTGGAAGTGTACAACGTGTACAACAGCATGAATAGGAGAGGATTAAAGGGCAGATAAAGGATTTTATTTTTGCTGCCCGTTCATAGCTAGTTTAAAGTGTTAACAGAAATATGAAGGGAATTATTATTAATAACAAGAGACAGAAATGTATGTGTTATCATTAAAGTATTAATTAATAAAGTCCACATCATCCAACGTTGTCTTTTATTATTGACTTCTTTATTGGAAAAAAATATTAAAAATAACTTTACAGTTTAATGTCAGTGGTTTTTCAGGTCATTCAAGTTACTTAGATTTAAAGCATCTAAATATAACAACAGATACTTCATATCGTTACATCAGTGGCCCCTCTGATTACATAGTGAGTCCATGGTAAATCTATACCTAATGTGACTATAACTGCACTAATGTGACCAATGTTGGTCGGACAGTTCTCACTGCCGTAACTTCATTCATTTAACTTCATTAAAGGCTCAGTAATTACCCGTATAAGTACATTTCAGACAGGAATATAATAAAAATAAACAAACATATGGGGGAAATGTCACAAAAAATTGAAGCCTGTTTTAGCTGTGGGACATTTTTGTCTTAAAGAAAAGGAAAAAGTGAAAAAACAAAGTAGAAGAAGAAGAAAAGGGAAAAATATTATCTTTAAAATGAGCAATCAATCATTTCTTCCACAGATTATTATTCACGCTATGAAACCACTGTTACAGTGACACCTAGAGGCCCGGAAGTGTCCGAGATTCTGTCCTAAACCTATTGTTAAACGTGGTAGACCCCAAGAAGGAGAGAGCAGTTTGATTCTTCATCTGTGAGCTGCACTTTTCAGGAAATATTAAAAAACAATAATAATCATCTCAATAAACACTTTGCTACAGTTTTGTGGTAAAAAATGAATCGTTGCACCTTTAAACCCGTGAATGCGGTATTATTTAGTCAGTAGTATACACATCTAAAGAGTTCAGAGTGTGAGCTGGACGCCACTGAAAGCCACCGCTTTGAATTACCAGCTCATTAAGGAGTTTTCAATAATGCTACATGCTAATGCTAACAATTGTGCAGAATGTAATGACATCACACTGAATGTAAACTGCATCAGAATGATAAACTGGAGCTTCAACCTCAGCTTCAAACTGAACAAAATGAGCTGCAGAGGTTTCCTGTGTTAGTGGTTAGTTAACTTTTAGCTTGTTAGCATGTGACAAAGTTAAGTTTGTGAGTCCTTAATGACCTCGTAATTCAAAGTTTTCCGTGATATTTGGTGAAGAAATCCAGCCTGGATCAAGATCTGCTTACACAAGCACGATGTCTAAGACTAAGTCAGCTTTATAATAAAATACAACGAAATATATATGTCCATAGTCTTTATGTTTCTCTGTCTGTTTGAACTTCTCCAAACACATTCCAGACAAACAGGTCCGTGAACACGGAGCACAAGGTTTATCCACGTTTTCTTCAGCAGAATCATCCAATTTACCACAATCCGATTTTCCTTCATCTGCACCGGTCCTGTAGGTTTTACTCTGTTCGTCTCTCAGGTTTCGCTGCTGTTCTGCAGGTTCTCCACGTCTCTCAGAACCAGCTCGGTTCTGTTCGGCTGACCCATCAGATTATTCCTGCAGCCCTTCACACACAGAAACCAGAAACGGAATCAGGAAAGCTGTACATCTTAAAGAGTGAGGTCATCTTACACCTGGTCACTACTATTCCTCATTCTGAGACTGCTGTGAGAATATTATAAGAGTACAGTTACTCCTCCACATCACGACTTTCCCCGTCACAGTTCTGATATAAAGCGTGAATTGCGTCAGAAAATAAAATGGGAATATTTGGGGAGTTTTCTGAAGCTGCAGACGACACAGAACAAGCTTAGAATCTCAGAAATGCATAGAATATATATTGTCACATAATATCAAAATGTTTTATCTTTTAAAACCTTCAACATACACAAAATCATGTTATGTTTGCTAAAATAACAAAATATTTAGTAATTCATAAAGGCATAAAATATATGCACTGTTATATATTTTACCTTTACTTTTATTATGCATTTTTCCTCAGATACAGGGGGCGCCACATAGGAAGGATAACTATATACATTTTACTTGTTTTAAAGGTGCAGTTGGCAGTTTCAACCAGAGTCTCTGTCTATAATTGTAGTACACCTACTTAACCACCAGATGTCATGCATCCTGAATCCTGACCAATGCATTAGTGTATTATTCAAGGTGCCCTCCACTGGCCATGCAGCTTAACAGTGTGAAATGAATTAAAGTATACATATTCTCCCTGTTCTCCAAAGCGAAACACGGTCTGGGACTTTTAGCCACCGTTCCTTTAAATGATAATGAACCACTCGCTGTTCACCCTGACCCCGAGTGCACAGCAGTGGGGAGTGAGGAGCAGAAGTTCTGGTTTTAGTTGTTTTTGCTCGGTTCTCTTTCTTCTCCGTTGTGTCCGTTTTGCTGTGTTTAACCTCGTCTTAGCATTCTCACATAAATGCGGGTCCTGCGCTGTGATTGGACAGACTCAGATGAGGGGGCAGGGCAATTCTAAAGTCTCTGCAGTTGACGTCACAATCGGAGCAGGATCAGAACGACTCGTTTTTGCCTGTGGTTTCAGACTCAGGCAAAGGGTAGAGGAAAAAAAAAATTAAAAAATTAAAAATCTGACTGGACTCCAGATCCTCACAGTAATGTGAAAACACACTGAAGAGGGTTACTTTATAACTTGTTCTTTGTAAATTAAATGTCACCAAAAGGGTTCTGTGGAGCAGTGCATATGTAGATGTTCTGGTCCTAAAATTTGTAGTCTGTAGTTTGTAATTAATGGAGATATCAGGGTAATAAATTGGTCACGCAGTGTTTCATGAGAGTTTCAGGAGCGACAGCAGGGCCTTGTTTATGAAATATACTTGAGTCTCATCAAATGTTTGTTTTTAAAACATAAACCATCATTTACACAGAACCAGAAACTCAGTGCTGCTGAAGAGTGTGTGGTGTGTTACACACTGCAGCTCTTGCTCGTTCAGACAGGTAAATTGCAGCAGATTCACATTTTATACATCACTACATGCACAGAACCTTCCCCTACACTCCTTTTAAGATCGACTCGTTGTATGTGAATATTTTATCAGTGAAATTCCTGGATGTGAAGAGCTCTGCGTGTGAAGAACTTTTAAAAATATAAATATATATATATTCTTATATTCTTCTTATAGTATGTGACACATTCTGTATCAAACTGAATTGTGTTATAGATCAGTGAATAAAACTATGGTTTCATCACCAGAATATTTTTTTATTTACTTACCTATTTCTTTTTGACTAATATTTATAGTATTTCCTGTTTGCAAACCACTATAAAGTGGTATTATGTTTGTTGTAAATGAGATGCAGATGTTTATATGCATATCTGAGATACCACTTTAAAGTATTAGAAACGTTCACAATGGGATGTAGCACATTTCAGACCACTGCTGCATCCTCTAAACATATCTAGATCAAACCACACCACTGCCCCAGCATCACACATAAAAACATGGCCCAAGGCAGCGCTGCGTTTGTGTTCACAGTAAAACAAGTTAAAGAGTGTGCTGTTCCACATTTTGGAGCTACAGCAGTGCAGAGTGAGAAACGTAGCTGTTTTCTCTCTAGCAAAGCAAACAGGAGTGAGATAACTAATTGACTACAGCGCCACCCCATTACTGACTGGTGCTGCTGGTTAATTCAGGAAAATAAAAGTTTGGGCTTTGGTTATCTTCATAACTGAGACGGCCCTCGCCGTGGAACACCAGCCCAGAACTGTTACATTAACAACAGCACAGAGACACACTGCTGTGGGGGAGGAAGGAGGGCCATCCCACACCCAGAGAGGTTTCTTACAGCCAGCTTACAGATGGCTGTGGCATCCACAGAGGTCATGAACCGAGTGAAAAAGCAGCTGTTGGACATAAAAGTTTTGTTTGGACAATGACAGTAAAAAGCACGGTAACACTTGTCAAAAAGGGTACGTTAATTAATGGCACTTAAGGCAGTAATAAGTAACAATGATTAATTATTCAAACAAGAATTTGCATTTGATAAAAATCTAATGCTAATTGAAGCTAGTTCTTGTCTTTTTGTTTTTTTTAAGCAGTAATTAATGATGGTGACATTACATATTTTTTAAGGTTTATTACTGCCAAGTGTCATGGATTATTATAACCTTATTGTAAATTGCTATTGAAAGCAAATTTTTTGGGATAACCCAATTTGCGCTACAAAGCACAGCAATGTGTTTGAGCAACAAAGATTCAATAAAATCGTCATTATATTCTTGAAATGTCTTCAATAGACTTCCCACTCACTGTGTTGTGACAACCCTTTAGGGTAATTTTAGCATTAGCATTAACAGAAACTGCCCTTGTATGCTAACAAGCTGTGGGTTTAGCTGTGTTTCTGTGATCAGAGATTAATAAATTTGTGACTAATATTAGTTTGTGAAATTTTGTTAATGTGGTTAGAAGAAAAATGTTTAGCATAAAAGGGCTAAAATCAGCATATAAATCTACTGAGTGAGCCTGGGTCAGGCATAACCAATCAATAGTTCCTTTCTCAGGATCAGCTCAGGTTAAAGCAACTGTTCTGTATACATTTGATTTTCTTTTTACTTCAAAAGTAGTCAATCTTGTTAAAATAATTTTGAAGCACAGCTTTGTGCATTTTAACACATCAGCCACATTAGCTTCTTAGCTACAAAGCTAAAGCATGTGCGTGATGCTGAACATTTTGGCAATGGGTAAAAATTTTGTAAGTTTAAATTTTTCAAAGAACTGCTTTAAAGGAGCAGTCAGTCATTTCAAATAGTGTGACATCTAATACATTAAAGATACAACCAGTCATTTATATCATAAGAAATTAGCAAATAATATTTATGAATGTTTCTTCTTATTTTTTTCGCATTAACTAACCATTAACTTAAAATAGTATAATATTAATTTTATAACAAATAATCTGTGAAGAAAATTGATAATGACTGATTGAAGCTTTAATTAAGCATTTACAAGCATTCAGCCACAGAAAGAGACAAGGCGAAGCTGCTTTTTACAAGCGTGTTTATTTTGGATAAAAAAATAATCTAAAGATCCATTTTGTGTATGAAAATAATAAAAACATAAAACTCAAATACATTGCCAATAAACAAAACAAACGGACAAAAAGAACAGAGTTAGCTGGGAGTGTTGAGGCATGGGAAAAAGCTGATGCTAATGGCTAAAACAATCACTAGCCAGAAAATGAATGCTCGCAGTCAAGTTTTCACACAAGCACAGTTTCACAGATGATTCAAACACACAACCACAGTCATAATGAATCACACATGTTCCCACCCCATACCCAACTCTGTCAGTGAGGAGGAACTCACCAATGAGAATTTAGCAGTTACTGAAAGACCATAGCTCTGCAGAGACATAGACCACGGACCTCATGTCACCACGTCCGTGTGAAGACACCTGTGTCTGAGCTGGATCTCTCTCTGAGAAAACTGTTGACTTCTGAATATTGCTACGTACTAAGAAGCTAACCCTGCAGTGAAGACTTGAAATGTCCCCAAGTAATCCCCCTTCACCCCTACACACACTTAATTTTTCCACTGTTGCCAACATCTAACTCTGTGGTACACAACATGTAAATAAGCTAACACTGCTGCAACACCATGTGACTAAATACCCCCACCGTCCCCCCGACACACTCCAGTGCACTGTGTCCAGTTTGGAGTCAAGAGTCAATGTTGGGCTGCAGTTTGAGGAGAAAAACTTTAAGTGAGATCGTTTCAGTGCACAGGAGTGTTAGCTTTAGCTTGTAGCATGTAGCATTATTGGTATGAGACTTCTTAATGAGCTGGTGATTCAGGGTAGTGTTAGCCTGTAGCATGTAGCATTATTGATACTAAACTCTAATGAGCTGATAATCTAGAGCAGTGTTAGCTTGTTGAATGTAGCATTATCGATATTGAACTCTGAGCTGAAAATTTAGAGCAGTTTTAGGTTGTAGCATTACTGACAAGTCCTACTGATTTTTGTCACAAAGAAATCCAGCTTAAGAGTCGTAATTTATCATACAGTTGTAGTAGCCTGAGCAGTAACATCCAATCCAAACTGATGTCACCCGAGTAACACACTTTCCACGGTTTTCTGAGCACACACACAATTCAGACATGTATCAGTGCATTCCTTTGTGTGGACACACATGTGGGGGACAAATAAAACAACAGGGAGATTGTGAGTAAATGATTAGTTGTAACGTAAATACCCCCCCCCCCCCCCCTCACTTACAACGCTGAAATGTTTCTGTCCACAAGCTGCTGTCTCTCTCTAAGGGCGAACGGATGTGTAAATATTTAAGCAATTGCTGTACACACACACACACACATATATACGCTCATAAATGACTCACACAGTGACTATAGCATGGCAATCATGACCCAGTCCCGCAGCTGTACATCTGCAGAGACAGCAAAGACAGAGACAGGGCACTGGTGGAAAACTTGGAATGATAAACAAGGGGTCTTTTCCACAAGGGAAAAATCCCACCCTTTAATGGAGACAGTCAATCAGCTCACAGGAAATCAGCTTTTATATCTCTTTATGGAGTTAAGGCCATAAAGAGCTCAAAAATATTTTTGTTTTTCATAAATCAAGCCAAACTTTACTAAATATTTTACCAATGATTTCAAATTTGCTGTGGGCTTTTATTTTGAAGTTTAAAATCCTGCTGTATTCAACGTGATGCAAGTCTAGTCTTGTACGAGTGGAAATAGCATTAGAGCAAAATATCCACAATGTAAACACCATACGCAAGGTAAACGCAACACAAGAAACCCTGAGAAAATCCCATGCTGAGATGCATCATAACGCTAGTGCTGCATTAGCAAGCTAATCCCTCTCACTCTTGACTGAACACTAAGAAACTTGGCTTCGCTAGAATAGTTGCTAAAGTTATGATGTTTTCCGTAGACAAAAGTTGTGGTACTCTTGGTTCAATTTTAGAGTTTTAAGTGAAAATAAGTGAAAAAATATATTTCTACTCATTTGCTGTGTGTATAAATCATTAGGGGAAAAAAATTAATTTATATATTATAATATTATATAAAAAAAAAAAAAAAAAAAAAAAAAAACCACACACACACACACTAATATATATATATATATATATATATATAATTATAATTTTTGCAATGAACTTTACATTTAGCCAGTAAAAAATAAAATGTGATTTAAAAGAAAATAAAGTGTTCCCTCTATAATCAACAAATTTTTCAGCCAAGTTTAAATATATTAATTTCAGCCAAATTACACTAACTTCTTTTTTTTTTCCATTTTAAATGTGTACTTGTATTTGTCACTTAGAAAATCCACAAAAAAAATCTCTAAGTAATCTGACCCATGGGTGCCACAACATTAGCACACACTCCGATACTAATCTCTGTTCCAAAGTGGGTGTATGCTACATAAGGAACAAAATTAAAAAAAAACAACAACACAATATTACAACCACACTATCGGCTCACAGTGAACTGTAGAAGGTGTAAGAGTGTGTAGGAGTGCTTGTGTGTTAATAAAACAACACTAAAGTGAATGGAAAAAATAGAAAACAAAAATTTTCATCAATAAATCACAGGTTACAAGGGTTTAGCTGACTTGTTGCCAAGGAGGGGGACTGATACCATTTTTGGAGTTTGTTAATTTTCATCCAATCATGAGGATGAAGAGCAAGTTAATTTACAAGCTACCCATGAGTCCTCCAACTCTCGTCTCCTCCTCTGGATAGCAAAACCACAACATAAAGATAAAATAAAAAAAATAAAAAAAAAAACAAGAGAAAGAAGAAGACATTAAAAATACAATACACTTGACACTGAAGTCATTTATAGCACTTTCAGGATCAAGTCATTATTGAAACACTAAACTTAAATACATACACACTACACCTCCAAAAGTGCAGAGGGCACCAGCCAGGAGAGTGCTCCTAACTGCAGCAACAGTCTGAGAACAGGTGCTGATGGTGGATGTTTAGTTCTGGATCAGAAACACCATCCAACTCACACCAAAATAATAGGATGGAGCAGTGACATGGGGCTTTGACTGTTGGGTCATGCGCAGCTGTTCCAAATTGTCAAATATAATTTCAAGATTTCTATGGATTTTATAATATTCCCAAAATAAATGCAGCTGAATTCCCTCAGCTTTTAGAAATGTAGTGTATATTCCTGCTTCCTGGCTGAACTAAATATTTCTACCTCACCCAAATCTGGGGATTTCACCATTTTATTTTCAGAGATATGTGTATATATGCAGTGAAACCTTGACTTATAACTAAAAATTCTAAAGGAAGGAAAAAAAAAAAAAGGTAAAATAAAAATATGGCTATTTTTGATATTTAGATTCATTTTTAGAGATCTGAAATGAAACCTAAAACAAAAATGTAAAAACTTGGAAATTTGAACTGAGTTTAAGTCCAGTTACTAAAAACTCTATTTAACTAAAATTTGCAATAAATAAACTATAACCACACAATTTTAAGTGTACGTTTTTACTATTTACAAATTAAACAGTTCTAAAATTACATATAAAGTTTAATATTCTTGCAATTTAGCCTTATAAACTGCTACAAAGTTATTGTAAAAATATAAAAATTTCCTAAATATAAAATTATGAATTATTACAATCAACTTGGTTTTAGGTTTCTGCTCCCAGGTGTAACAAACAAAGCTGAAATAAACCTTTATAAAAAAGAAAAACAAAAAATCTAAAAATTTAATCTCAAGTTGATTGTCTCCACTTCCCTATTCGGTTTATTAGCTTCTAGATTCTGATCTGGAAGCACTAAGATGCTAATCAGAAACAACCAGGCAGCTACACGAGTCGACATCTACTGACGGAGTTAGCACGATCTTTAATGCTAACAATTACCTTGCATTTATTAAAGTCAACATCGTGAATAACAATAATCTAAGTATATATACCAATTCCACTACACACAACAAAAATTGTGTTTTTCCCCAAAGCTGTAAGACTTTTCCCAGTATGATTTTAAATAACAATAAAAAAATTAAGTGCTAGCTAGCTAACTAGCAAAGGCCAAATATGTTTTCATTTTTGTAAAACCGTACTGTTACTCTTTTTAACTGTTCTTCCCAATGGCTGCAAATCTCTCTGTGCTGAAAATATTAATGTAGAAAACTAAGTGATTAGCTAGTCAATATTAAATCTGTTCCCAATCTGAATGGTGCTCACTCCATTTTGACCTGCTTATACCAACTGCTGCAAATTTGTCTCAGGTCTAAGGCTAGTGTTGTATGTAGCTAGCTGTCTGTGACAGGGACTAACGCTCGCGTTGGCTGTAGCTAGCTGTCTGAGATGTGCACTAATGTACGCTCTTTATGTAGATGTCTGTGGTGGAGGCTAAGCCTAGTTTGTCTCAGTGCTGGTGGAGGTGGAGACTAACACTAGCTCTATCTGAGGTGGGTTCAAGGCTTAGCTGTGTCTGTAGCTAGCAATCTGAGTCTGGGATGGCTCAGTGGTGAGGTGCTAGTAGGTGATCTGCAGCTCTTTTCTGATGGTATTAATGACATAAGGAGACACTAGCTGCTCAAGCGTTTTGTAGCTGTGTAGCTAGCTGACGGAGGGTGTTAGCATTAGTGTGTCTCAGTGCCGCACGGTGGAGCGGCCGTGGGGCTGGTGGGTGATCTGCGTCCCGTTGCTGTCGGAGTGTACCTCTTGTTCGAGTGTGTTGAACGTGACGCCAGAGTGCTGTCCTCTCTGTCTCACGCAAGGGCACAGGCAGCACAAGATCTTCTTAAATGTCCGGCGCATGTCCTCGTCCCGGTAAGAGTAGATGACCGCGTTCATCAAGGAGTTAAACTCTGCCACCACCAGGAAATACTTCTCAAACTTCAGCACCATTATCCCAAAGTTCACACCATCTAGTAGCAGCAGCACCAGCCCCGGAGTCCAGCAGATCACAAAACAGCCTGAGAGAAGGAGAGAAAGTAATATTATATTTTAACCCTGTCTAGGGGAATAAGGGTGAATCCTACCCCCCCCCTTTCCCCACTCCCCTGCCCCTCCCCCTCTAATCCCCCTAGGGCTGGGGGTCTCAGTTCTAGTTAAGATACAGGGATGGGGTGAAGAGTGAGGGCGACATGGCTCTTCAAACTGACATTTTTCAGATACACACTCCAAATGGCATCAGCAGCGAGCTGTGCAGTGCCAAAAGTAACCCACAGTATTTTCTCCTTTAAACTCTTTGATCCCCACTGTATTATCTGATTTTAATGTAGTTTCAGTGGATTATGGCCTTTAATTCAGAACGAGCAGAAATCAGCATGTGGAACAACTGCGGTATTGGGAGTTAGCTGTAAATGTACAATTCCACCTTTAAAAAAAATAAAATAAAAAATCAAGCAATTACATTCTAGTTCCTGTGACTACCGTAAGTACTCTATATTTATGGTGGAACTGTAAGTGTGAACAGAAATCCAGCAGACTTTAGCAAAACTAAAGTCCAGCAGCTCCGCTGATATCACTGCAGACTGGTGCAGAGCTGCTACAGAGCAGCGCTAGTCGCCTGGGAATGAAGCGCTGCTCTGTTTTATTTGTGTTCTGATGACATATCAGGGTCTTGAAGGGTCGTCCCATTTCATAGGGGGAGATTTAACCACGGCACCCTGAAATTTAGAAAGTAAGAAGTGGGATTCAAACTAAGTGTCATAACAAGAAACTGTGTGTTTTAAATGGTTAACCAACTGTATGCAACAGGAAGACTAAGACTGTCCCGTCATACAGCTAGTGCCTGTCTTCAAGGTAGCGATGTGTAACCACTTAAAACTTTTTTCTTTCTTTTTTATTACTGTTACCACTGTATTTCTTTTTTATTTTTAGTAATGCTACATGTATTTTTTTACTAATTTGAGAGTTTTGTAAACATATATCAGTGCAAAAAGGGTGACTTTCGGAGTGGGCTGGAACGCATTAATTGCTTTTCCATTATTTTAATTGGGGAAAAGTGACTCGAGAAACAAACATTTCCACTTACGAACCAGGTCACGGAATGGATGAAGTTCGTAGGTAGAGGTTCCACTGTATTTTTTAAATAGGCAGCAGCCAGTATCCAACTAGCATCCATCCCGATCTTTTCAAAGCCAGCAGGGTCTGAGCGGCGGGAGTGTTGGATGCAACACTGAGCTCTGTAGAGTATTCTGGCACTCCTGTTCAGTAGTGTAAGAGTAAATGTAAATTTCTCTAAAAATATGTAACGGCCACATTAACTCCAGCACTATTCTGGCTGTATACGGCATGGCACATAACCACACCATGTAAACAAAGGAGACAATACCACACACTCTGACAGTGACACTCTTGACATTAAGAACCAAACTCTGTTTATCCTGTCTACACAACAACACTGAAATCTAACCTCACCCTTTTCTCTCGCTAACAATACACGTGAAAAGACAACAAAAAGAAAAACAGCAGCCATTTTTCAACAAACCAGGTACAAGCCAAAGCCAAATACACACAACAGTGTCTAATGGGAGAAGGCTACATTTATACAACACTATAAACAGCCGAGGTCAAACACAGAGCTAGTTAACAAAGAACAGAACCCAGTAATATATATATTCTCTCTCTCATACATGTGCTACATCACATTCTACAATAACAGTGCCACTCATTTTCTGATGTCACATAAATCTCTAAGCTACATTTATACAACACTATAAACAAGTTAAGAAACTTTATTCTCGAACCATTTCTCCATTTGCCCTCTCACTCTTTCAGAGTAATGACCGTATTCCACCTTTTATTCTTAAAGATTCTGCAGATCTGAGACTCCTTTTAGACCCAGTGTTGTTACTGACCTTGTGCCAATTAACCTAATTACCTCTGAGATGTACTACCAGGTGTGTTTTGACATGGCACAACTTTACTCAACACGTGCACCCCTTGAGCAACTTTGTTGATACATGTTCCTGGCATTACATTCAAATTAATTATTTGCACATCTTTGAGTTTTGTTTTTATTTACATTTTGCACAGCTTCCCATTTTTGAAAACATGTTGTACGTCTGATTTACCACTTTTCTTTGTAAGAGCCTGAGTAATAAAAGTAGAATTTCACAAGGATTCAGATATTTACCCGTGTGTGTGTTTTTCTATGCATGAGTGTGAGGCAAGTCGCTCTGTTAGGACATGCATCAAGACACACACACACACAGAGAAAGAGAGAGAGGGAGAGAATGCAGAACGAGGGAGTGTTAAGGACAAGGAATTTAATCAGTAGTGAAATGTAACTCAAGTGAGATAGAGAGAGTGAGTGAGAGAGAGAAAGAGAATGCAGAGAAAAAAAGACGAGGAAAAAAGGGGCAGATGGAAGAATATTTAGTGGCGAGAGAAGGAATGTAGTGAGTAAAAACACAAGAGAATTGCAGAGAAAGTAACAATATGAAAGGTAGAAAATGCAGTACACAGAAAAGACATGTAGCGAGTGAAGAGAAATAAAAGAAATAAGAGAAAGAGAAAGAAAGAGAAGCATCATAGAAAAGAAAGGACGGGGTGAGAGATAGAGCAGAAAAGGAGAAAGGCTGGATAAACAAGTCTGAACACATCTGAGACAGAACAGAATCTAAACCCTCCTCTCTCTCTCTCTCTCTGTGTGTCTGAGCAGGTGAATGAGCAGAACAGAGGGGGGAGTGACCTGAAGACAGATGGAAAGCGGGGAAGAGAAGACTCAAGTGAGTAAGGAGAGAGAGAGAGAGAGAGAGAGAGAGAGAGAGAGAGAGAAAGAATGTGTGCAGGGAGAAGCAGAACTGTGGTCAGTATCACAAGGGAGTCGCCCTGAAACATGAAGAGCATTGGGAAACTGCTCAGTAACGCATAGAAAAACCCCACATCACCGACAGGCCTAGAGGAGAACAGTCTGTCAGGAGACACAGTCCTGACAGAAATAAAATCACATAGCAGTTACTGTAAAAGAAATAATCACCCCAGGACTCAATGGTTACATAATCCCACCCCAGTAGAGCTTAAACTGTGCTGTGTCAGGAAACGCTGTCACTACGGAAATATCTATATCCAGAAATAATCTATACATCAAAAAGAGTTAAGAGATTTCACTGTCCAATAAATAATAATAAATAAATAACCAATAAACACTGCAAAGTACTGTATTTATACACTTATATTTTGGAGTTAGTTATATTGATGTGGCTCCTGACCAAGCCGCTGTAGTTCATAAGTGTCAGTGAGAATATGGAAGTGGGGGTCACTAATAAAACTGACGGTGAAACAGTGGTCACTAATAAGTGGAGGAAGTGGTTCAGCCGTCTCTCAGCGCAGAGATCCAACCCGTGATAGGGGGGAGAGAAGAAAAACAATAAAAATAAAAAATAAAATAAAAACAGTACTGTAGCGGTACATTACTGTCACTAAAGTTAGACCCACTTCAGGAGACATGAATGTCTGTAAGATTTCATTAGAGTATGTGCAAAATAAAATAATAAATTAAAAGTCCTGGAGATTAATGGAGTGTTTAAATTCTACAATTAACCTATAACATGGTACAGTAATGTTCCCGAAGTACTGAATATGTTCCAGTGGCTGAGGAGTCTAGCTGCAGTTTTGTAAATAGTAACACTGCAAGAGTCTCAGTCTTTGTAAAAATCATAGCTTGCAACATTATCTTTAGATGTGAGAGGGTGTCACAGTCTTTCAAATGCCCAATCCTGTTCTTGGATCTACCACCCTGCATTTGGGTCCAGCTCTAATCAAACCTACCTGATCCAGGTAAACAAGGCCTTCAGGGGCATTTGAATATTAGAGCGCGTTTTGTTGGATCTGAAATCTCCAGGGTGTTAGATCCCTAGGACCAGCCCTGATCAAGTGTGTGGTTAGAATAAGGCTGCATGCTGCTTTTAGTCACCCACTGTTGCTGCTTCTACAAGATTCACAAATGAGAGTTTTCTTTTCTAACATCAACACAATCTCAGTGTGTGTTTTAGTGAACGCCTCTTACCGAGAATGACGAAGACGGTCCTCATGAGGCTCTCGACAGTCTCTTTGTGCTTTGTCTGGGTGGTGTGCTGACTCATGCGCTGGCTCTTGTGGCGGACGTAGATGAAAATGCGGGTGTACACCACCACCATGATGGTGAAGCTCACCAGGTTCAGAACGGCCCAGAACACCAGGTAATCGCGGCTGTACAGTGGCGCCATCCTGGAACACTTCTGCAAGTTGCACATGCAGTTCCAGCCCATTGTAGGAATCAGGCCCATCAGGATGGCCACCAGCCAGATGCCCAAGATCAGCAGGGACACGCGCCGTGTCGTCATCTTACTGTGGAGCTGCATGGTGAAGATAGTCTGATGCCTCTCCACAGCAATGGCCATCAGGTTGACCACAGACGCTGTGAGACTGGTGTCGATCAAACCCTGAGGCAAACAAATAGCCAAAGAGTAAATCAGAGAACATACACTGTAAATTTGAAAGACCCACTTCCAGCTTATAGTTAGGGTTTCTCTTGCCAGCTGCCAGTATTCCCAGATGTTTGCTGGGGTAAGAATGGTCAATAAGGGCTTACAGGGATTTAAAACAACATTTTTGTCATGGCACTTGGACTTTTTGTTTGGTCCCTGGTTGATTTTCCACTCCCACAGCTCCTCCCTGAAATGTATTGGTGTCATCTCTAAACCCCATAACTAAAGGGGAACAGCGGGCTTTGGAAACCACAACAATGATGGCGATAACACTAAGCTGTGTTTACTCATGGTGTATTGGTGTGTTGTTGTTGTTGTTTGGGACTGAACACAGCTCCGTCATCAATTCAGGCAGATCAGTCGAGTTTGAGTCGACCATGGCGTAGAGTGACGACTCTCTCTGGACAATCAATGCTCTGCAAGGTTTACACGCCACTGTTTAGTCCCTACTCAGCTCGCTCTGAACCACGAGAGAACAGCGACTAAACAAAACAAGAACCCTGACGGAGAAGCAAAACAGTCCAGTAGAGTAGAGAGAATGTTGTGGAAAAGTGCTGAAACACCACAGAACTGTGTTCCATTGTGGAACAGGGAGAGAATATGTTGTGTTTAATTTCCTACAGAGATAACATAACTCTTTGTAATCTAATGCAACAATGAAGCACAAGGATAAAAAAACATCCAAGCCAACAACCGTTGTGTAAGACATATTAGAGAGAGAGATAGAATGTAATCTGTTGATACAATATTACAAGCAATATCAAAGAGACCATTATGTTTCTTAGGGTGAGGTATGCTATGTACGATCAAAATAAAAAGGTCAACAAAACCCCTTGTGGACATAATGTCGTGTGTGTGTGTGGTGTGTGTCAGGGCTGGACGTAATTTAAGTCACAAATATATTATATCTTTAAATCATAGGTACCAGATCAGAGCCACATCCTCTACACAGCCATGGGACCTTAATGAGAACTGACAGGACAGAACCGGTGTGAGTTCTCCCCCCTACACTCGAAAGCTGCAAGCATCTTTACATGAACCGAAAGTCCAACATCAGCACCTGACCTCAGTTAATCAAACAATCAATCATACTGTGTTTATTTAGTGCATTTCACAACAGAATATTACAAAGCAGATTTATAGAGACCCAGGTCCCAGCCTCCTATAAGCAAGTCAAGGGTAGACTCACTACGGAGTCATTTATCGTGGCTAACTGCAGGAAAAGAAATCTGAATGACCTGCAAAAGGACCAAACGCAAGTCTGCTATTGTAGCATGACGTTTAGGAGGAGGCGATTCATGTCGGACCAATACCAGAGCCCATACAAAAACGATACACGGAAGTGTGTATACACCTGGTTAGTGCCATAAGGCCAAGTTAGTGCACTGAAGTATCAGACTCTCCGTCAGCTTGTGGGTGGAGCGTCTGTGGCTGACGCCAAGTCAAAGTTGACAGTGGCTGACTGCAAACAAAGCCTCAGAGCAATGTTCCAATATCTTTCAAATCAGATGTGTATGTGATATCTGACAGACATATGTTAAACAGTCAGGATGGACAGATTAGATCTGAGCCGAAAACCAGTTTTGAGCAACAAACACTGAAAAAACTGCCATGAATAAATGTTGTGTGTGTGTGTACTAGAAATATATCACATTGTGGGAACTTTTCTTCCTAGAAGGCACGTCAGCTGGTCCCCAAAATGTAATCATTACATTTTAAGGTGAAGACATGTTCTAAGGTAGAATTAGCGTATTGGTTCCCTAACTTTTTAACTGTGCCCCTTATCCCTTTTTGAGATAGAATATATTCAAGCCTCTGACTCTGATGTGCACGTCTGTTTCCAATCTCCCCTGGAATTCATTTTAAATGTAATTCATGCAAAACTAATTACTGATCAAAACAAAAATAAAGGGATAAACAAATCACCTTTAGTGTGGAATTATTGCAAATGACATTGACTATATGTATGAATTAGCTCCTGTGCTCCACCTAGGAGGTGTGCCTCCCGGAGCAGAGGAACCGCTCTAATGTGTTTACGAAGCCCCACTGTCTGTAAATGGGTTTAAAAAAATATATAAAAAATTTCTTGGTCCGGTATGCTAGGCTTTCTCTCTCTCTGCTCACGGCAGAGAAACACCATCTGGAGGTTTTTAGACAAAGGAGAGACTCCAAACGCTGAAAAGAATCAACCGAGATGAGGATGTTGCTCTATTCCTGCTCCATTAAGGGGTAACACTGACTTATTTTTGCTGATACAGTTACATTACTTAAGGTGGAACTGACTATAAATTCAGGAGAAACAGTTCGAGTTACACATGAGTTTCTGTGGGAATTCAAACAGTGATAAACACTTACAGACAATTTACACTTCAACCGCGTACAAAAAATCATTCCACCTTAAAAAGACAAAACAAAGCTTCAGAATATAAATTAACCTGATAGAACAGGGCTTCGCCACAATTGTAGACACTGATTTTAAGTTGGAGGAGGTTAGTTAATAGTAAGTCTTGACAAATTAAATAGGTGTATGTACAGTCCTCACAATTCACATATACAAGTGTGTGTGTGTGTGTGTTTTTACCTGTCGAAGGAACCACTGGTAAATGGTGAGTTTGGCAGTCCAGGGTCCCGTGTGGAACATCAGGTGCATGTACGCGATCCCGGCGAACAGATCCGCCGCCGCCAAGTTCCCCAGCAGGTAATAGATGGGGTAGTGGAACCTGCGGTTCAAGAAAATGGCCGCCATCACCAGGATGTTGGCAAGGATGATGAAGACACAAACCGTGAGCCCAAGACCCACCACGAGGTAGTCCTGTGTGCGCCAGGTCTCTGAGATGTTCTTCCCAGTCATTTCGTAGAAGAACTGCACAGAGTAGTTGTCGTAGCACATTGTCTTGACAGAAGCTGGTGCGGCCATCTTGGAAAAAGCTGAGGAATCAGAGCTCGATCAGAGACGAAAGTGACACAGACTGTTCCGAGGTTCTGAGCTCAGTTTGTTTTAACCCACACTAGGGAGGGGATTCTGGGACAGATTAGGAGAAGGTATAGCTCGCCAACTGGCTAGCACTAGGCACTGAGGTGCAGGTCATGAGTGTCTAGTCCAAGAATGAGGGTCCAAACAAGAGTCTTCTGACCTAGAAGAGAAGTAGATATCTCAGTTAGAACAAAGTAAATACTTCATACAACACTCATCATATGTCTACTGCACTTAACTTTCAAATGCTCAGCCAAAGCCATTGCTGAGGTTTCCCAGGTGGTTGTTAAGCTGTTCTCAATGTGGTTACTAAGATTTTGATTTCTGTAGTATCTCAGATGACTGCTGACGTCTTGTTAGGCTATTTCTATGCTATCCCAGGACATTGCTGAGGTGCTAAGCCATAGCTATATTATCTCAAGTGACTGCTAAAGTCTTGCTACACTATTTCTTTGTTATTCAAATTGCTTGCTAAGCCATTAGGCATTTGCTAAGCTATAACAACTGGGTGCTAAGGTAGTAAAAGGGAGTGTCTGTCAGGAAGCACAGGAGCAGTCTATTCTAGATTTCTGGATCAGCAGATTGTGTTCAGATCCAGCAACACGTTTATTATTCTATTACTTATTAGCAAAAGTAGTCTATTAGCACCAGTGTAAAACAAAAACTTTTGCGATACAAGTGGAAAAACGGGAGAAATTGACTTTTATTTTCACAGAAATTTTAGAGTACAACAATTAACAACAATAAAAACAACAACAAACTGTTGTTGATATTCTAATTTGATCAACCATTTCAAACTGCTTTAAAGTAAACTGTAAAATGTTGAAATGATTTTTGGGATCAGTGTGAATTACAGGTTCATGCTCAGCACATGCTGCAATGAACTCCGGCCTGAAACGATAAACCACAGAAAAACACTGCTATCTTTCACATATTCTCTCTCCCTCTCTCTGCGTTTGTGTGTGTGTGTTGAGATAATGTTACAGTTCCACTCTGAATGATTGTGTTGGAGAGGAAAAGAAGAGAAAGAAAGAGAGAGAGAGAGAGAGAGAGAGAGAGAGAGAGACACAATAGATATATATGGACTGAACTGAAACTATAATTCAGATGTTGATGATTAAGAACCACAAAAAAGTGGGACCCAGACCAACCGCCCAAGACTTGACCCCTTTCACCATAACCACCATCCCTCCCTCTCCCCACACACACACTCCTCCTACAGTATCCATCTCTGAGAGAGAGGATACCATTTTGCTCCACTCTGAGTGAGTGCACTTCAAATCTGAACACATCCGCGTATGTGTCCATTCTTCCACTGGGAGAAAACACAGCTCAATTCTGTGAGTCTGAAAGGACGTGGAGTGGGAGAGAATAAGCATTTGTGCTGAGGAAAGGAAACACAACTGCAACTTGTGTATGACCTTACAGTCTTTTAATGTCTGTATACACACACACACACAAACACGTGTGTGTGTGTGTGTGTGTGTAGATACGAGGGGGCAAGTTTGTGATATGTGTGTGTGGTGTGTGTAACAGAGCTGGGCAGGGCTGAACTTTAAACATCAGTTACCAGTTTCAGCCTGTTATTACAGAAACCAGCTCATTCTCCACCCTCCACACTCGTGTCTCTCTCCCTCTCTCTCATTCATGAAATCTTCACTCCTAATCCTCACACTCAATTCACTTCCATGCTTCAGGCTGTAACCTTTAATCATGGACGAGTGTCCAGCAGTGAAAATACATTCATAAATAAACCTCTGAAAGTTGAGAGAGAGTGAGAAGAGACACACACACGAAACAGTGTCCTACATTTCTACAGTGTCATTTTCTCTTTCTGTAATATTCTCTGTGCTCCAGAGTCTCTCTGTAATACTGTATTCTCTGTGCTCCAGAGTCTCTCTGTAATATTGTATTCTCTGCGCTCCAGAGTCTCCCTGTAATATTCTCTGCGCTCTAGAGTCTCCCTGTAATATTCTCTGCGCTCTAGAGTCTCCCTGTAATATTCTCTGCGCTCTAGAGTCTCCCTGTAATATTCTCTGCACTCCAGAGTCTCCCTGTAATATTCTCTGCGCTCCAGAGTCTCCCTGTAATATTCTCTGCGCTCCAGAGTCTCCCTGTAATATTCTCTGCGCTCTAGAGTCTCCCTGTAATATTCTCCGCACTCCAGAGTCTCCCTGTAATATTCTCTGCGCTCTAGTCTCCCTGTAATATTCTCTGCGCTCTAGAGTCTCCCTGTAATATTCTCTGCGCTCTAGAGTCTCCCTGTAATATTCTCTGCGCTCCAGAGTCTCCCTGTAATATTCTCCGCGCTCCAGAGTCTCCCTGTAATATTCTCCGCGCTCCAGAGTCTCCCTGTAATATTCTCCGCGCTCCAGAGTCTCCCTGTAATATTCTCTGCGCTCTAGAGTCTCCCTGTAATATTCTCTGCGCTCCAGAGTCTCCCTGTAATATTCTCTGCGCTCCAGAGTCTCCCTGTAATATTCTCCGCGCTCCAGAGTCTCCCTGTAATATTCTCCGCGCTCCAGTCTCCCTGTAATATTCTCTGCGCTCCAGTCTCCCTGTAATATTCTCTGCGCTCCAGAGTCTCCCTGTAATATTCTCTGCGCTCCAGAGTCTCCCTGTAATATTCTCTGCGCTCCAGAGTCTCCCTGTAATATTCTCTGCGCTCCAGAGTCTCCCTGTAATATTCTGTCAATTTTTTTTCTCTTAACATCATTTAATTCTTGATGCTGTGCAGTGAGAAATGTGCTTTGTTTCTCTGCACTCTTGACAGAGATGTGAATATGAAAATATCTGAAGGAAAGTCAGGAGTTCCGAGCATGTTCCAGGTTCACAGTTGGATTTGTTTTGTTTAGACTGAACTCTGTTAACCTGAGGGGAAACCAAATCCAAAAGAGTTGCACCCAGAGCAAAGGAGGAAGACCTGAGAATTTGATTAATTGAGCAGATAAAAAAATAAAACCAGCTCTCATCACTCAGTAAACAGTGCTCCACTTTGCATGCTGTCACCGTGGGAACAAAACCCTGTATCTCCAACACTGTGACCATACAGTGTTTAAGACCTGCTTAAAATTATTTTAAATTCCAAACACAGTCCAACATCATATTTTTTTGTTACTTTACCTTTAAGACTGTTATATGTAAATTCACTCTATTTTGATTGGCTGTGCCTGTTTTAGAAAGCTGCCCACACTAAAATACTCCTTACTTCAACAGGCATAAACACAGCTAAACTGCTGAAGATTTAATAGATGATATACAGTATTTACAGATATTCAGGATTGTGACATCACAAAACCAACTTCAAATTTGAACAACTTTCCTTCTTACTTTCCTTTCACGGTCTGTTTTGATGAAGCACTAAATGCTACAGTATGAGACATTTGTAAATAACGTTCACTACTTCAGACGCTTGCTTTAAGAGGAGAGGAAGCTGATGGGAAAATGCTCGGATTCACTTAGGGCCTGAAAGAACAGGGCAATCACAGACCATTGTTTTAAATTCTATACATTCATGCAACCGCAAGTCTCCCTCAGTTCTCCCCAAACAACAAACTGAAACAAAACTTGAACAAATGCCAGGTGTCTGGGTTTTTATGAGGAAATAACGCTGTGGGTGAGTCCGCCTTCGTGTCTGGGGACAATGTCCCTGTAGAGACCTGCCACATAAAAATAAATACTCCTCCTTTTCCACTCGAATTGATGAGATAACTCCTGTTAAAGGAGACACTCAAACTTCTGGTACGTATTTAAACATTATAAAATGAGACTCATTCATTGTTTTGATGAGATTCATTGTTTTTTGATAATTAAATGATACATGTATTAATTATATAGAAGGTATTTTGCAATCCATGGGAACAGCCTTAATATTCATTCATTGCCTGTAAGCTACCACGACCCTGAAATGTATAAGCGGAAAGATGATGATGATGATGATGCCTGTAAACACATCATCCTGTTCAGAGTTCACTGCTGGACTATGTGAGCCTTACGTCTTTGAGAATAAAGTTGAGTGAAAGGTTTTCGGCACTGTGCAGTTCAGCTCAGCATAGCCTAACTTTGAGAGACCAACTTTCAGCAACTATTTCTGGAGGAACAGAAAATTTTGAAATGTGAAATAAGACCGTTCTAGATGGTTTATTCATTCCTTCATAGTCTGTAACCTCTTATCCACTTCAGGGTCACCAGGAGTCACTGGCTGCAAGGCGGGAACACACCCTGGAGGGGGTGCCAGTCCTTCACAGGACGACAAACACTCACACTCATAGACACATGCTTTTGGAACATGGGAGGAAACCCATGGGGACACGGGGAGAACACACCACACTAAATCACAGACAGTCACCCGGAGCAGAACTCGAACCCACAATCCCAGGACCCACCACGACCCTGAACTGGATAAGGGTTACAGACAATGAATGAATGAATGAATAAATAAATAAATAAATTCATTGAACTAAATTACGTTCAGTTTCTTGGAAAATACTTTAAATGAGTCACAACCTCCTAAAATCCACATTTGGGTGATCATTGAGCAACATGATTTAGTTAAAAAATTAACCACAACTGTTCAGTGAATCAGATTCAAGAATCATCAAAAAGAGAACGATCCTCATTTAACAGCTAACCTCACACACAGAGTGATTCACTCAGACTGAGCTCCGGAGGAAATGATTCAGTGATTCAGTGGGACGTCTGTAATCAGTTCAGACAAAGAATTATTCTGGTGCACCTTGGAAAAGTCTGTGGAATGGAACTGTTTGCGAGGTCACTGAATAAAGAAATTGACTGAGAGTTTCAGACGAACAGCCACATCAGAGATGTTTCCCCTTTTTCAGAAACACTACCCAGACTCTCACACATCAGCAGAAATTTGAGGTTTTACACATAACTCTGGCTTAAAGTTTCAAATACAGTCTGATAAACCTGAAAAAACACTTCAGGGAACTGTTTATTTTAAAAACAGGACATCAAACAATATCCATTTCACAATCAATGTCTCGTATATGAACGCATGGATGAATCAAAGATCACAACATTCTAGACCCAGAGAACCCCCCGTGTCTTTGGGACATTACGGAGTCGCCTCAGACTGTCGTCTAACTGTTGCACTGCATACTTTGTTGAGTCCCACAGAGCAGGTGTGATGTGGATCATCCTCAGTGCTGCAGTGACACTGATGTGGTGGTGGTGTGTTAGTGTGTGTTGTGCTGGTGCGAGTGGATCAGACACAGCAGTGCTGCTGGAGTTTTTAAACTGCTAAATGTCACTGTTGGACTGAGAATATTTCACCGACCAAAAACATCCAGCAAACCCCACCTTCTCTGTGGGGTCCTGACCACTGAAAAACAGGAGGTGGAGCATCAGACTGGGCTTCAGTCTGTAAGTGTGGAACAACAAAGGGCTCGCATACTGTCAATTGACGTTGAGAGTGGATACAAGGAGGGGGAAGTAATGATAAGGCTGATGCACACGCACGCACACACCAATGCCATGAGGAAAGCACAGTATGAGTCACAGTTACTGTAGAGAGAATAGTGAATGAGGAAAATGCTCTCAGTGTAACTGACACGGTTAGGTCACGTCAGGTCAGAGGTATGTTTAATAGGAATAAAAATAATAATTATTTATTTATTTCAAACCTAAACGCAGAGGCTGACAGAGCAACTCAAGCTGCAAGTACAAAAAACGCACATCCCACATTGACAACGCTGAACAGAAAGAGGTCAAATGTAAACTCTGAGAAAAAATTTTTTTAGCCAAAGCACAATCACATGCCAAATATAAACAGTGCTCAGAAAAAAAGAGAGGAACAAGCTCCCAGCGACATTAGAGAAAATATCCCAGCTTTAACACTGGAGCATATTTACAGCACAAGCCTTATCACTCAACTATGAGGGTCATAAACACAAAATAACTCTTCGTTAACCATAATCATGGTAAATTGTGCAATTAATAGTGATACTGATTTGTGCTCATATCACCCAGCACTAGTTCCAATCAAAACAACAAAATATTCATTTTTAGATTGGGATAAAATTAATATTATTACTCATCTTAATTTTTTTATAATTAACTCATTTATTGAGAAGGCACATGGTATTACAATTTAAAGTTTTACCTGAAAAAAACAAACAAAAAAAAAAAAAACATTGGAACATGGGTGGCGCACAATTCATAGAGCAGCCAGCTTTATATAAAATCAGAGCTAACTGGCTTGACATATTCCATCCATTTGGACTATATTTTGTAGAAGGTATCTCTCTGTACTTTTAGAGAGAAAGACAGTCAAAGAAAAAAAGGCTTTCTATTGTGCAGTTCTCTTGCACAACATTTATCCAGTCTTCAGTTGTTGGTGATTCAGGTTTGAGCCATCTCCTCGTGAGCGTCTTTTTACTTGCTGCCAGTAGGATGTACAACGGGTTTGTTTAATCATTCAAATTCAGTTTATCCCCCATACGTTACCAAAAAAGCATGTTTTCAAAGGTTAAAGGAAAGACAAATGAAAAGATATTCTGTATATGATCATGAATTTGAGACCAATACTGGTGAATGGCTTGACAGTCCCAAAAAATATGGAAATAGATGGCCCCACCTCCCCCACATCTCCAATAAGTATCCCCCATTCCCAGGTATCAACCTTTTCTGAACAGGGGTAATAAAATACCTGATCCTGATCCTGTTTGAACCCCACTGGTGTGTCGTCCCAACCTTCCTCTGTAATTATAAGGTTTCCTTCTTTTTCCCCCACTTCCTTTTAACATAGATAGTGTTGTTGTTTTTATAATATCTACAGGTCAGAAATTATTTTAATCAAGACCTAAAAGTGAATTTAAAGGACCTAGGATGCGTAGAAACAAAATCTGGAGTGCACAATAAAATCATTTCCAGATTGTACAACAGAATATTAGTAAATGTAGCTGTAGATATGCTAAATCTGGCTTGATATTATTATATCAGAGGTAGATATAATAATAATAATAATAATAATAATAATAGTAGTAGTAAAGTTTACAATAAATAATTGCATAATCAAATATGAATGTTATTGTTTTGATTTGAATAAAAAATGTTATTATAAATATTATTATCATCACTCCAGAGAAGAGTTCCAGATTTATACCCCTCTGCTGAACTCTTGGTCTTGATCATTATAGGCTGATGTGCAGCTGCTCTAAAGGGTATTATTTCATGTCAGTACTTTATTAATGAAGATTATGCACCCTGTGTTTGTGCAAAAGGGGTTTCTACAAACATTCACTACACAACTTTTGTGAACAGTGCATGTTTAAAGGAAAAAGGAAGGCGTCTGCTCTTCTGGATTACTGAACGTGCTCTGATTTGTTTACTACATTAACAGAGCTGCAATTATGTAACTGTGACACAATATCAGAAACCCCCAGACAGCAGGAGCCGGTGTTTCTACAAATCAGTTGCAGAGCAGTAACACCTGCCAGACCCGTCCGATAGCTTCTGGAAACTGCTTACGTAACCCCACATGACCAATCTGACTCGAGATAGGTGCAGCGACCTACAAACCAGATTCACAACTGCACAGGGACGGCAGGTGAAGACTGCAGTGATCGGTTTATCTGTTCAGACCCGGATTTATACCAAAACAAGGGATGGGTATATTTACTCATTCTCACTGACCATATCTAACATTTTAGAAAAACAATCAGAACTAAATATATACAGAGGGCTCTGTATATATCTTTGACAGAGACTCAAAATGGTTTGGCAAAGCATATATACTCTCTGGCTAGCGCTATTAATTTGGTTAGCGCAGCTAACATTAGAGTTTGTGGCCTTTTCAGCTTTAGGGCTCACGCTCAAGCAGCTGTGTTCTCGCCTCGACCCGGAGCATGTTGGGATAACAGAGATATGGAGTGATGGAGCTTATGCAGACTTCTAAAATTATACTAAAATGTTAACTACACCACACAGAAAACAATGCAGCTAGGCTACATTAGCACAGCATTTTTGCATTGTTTATGGCACCATCCCGTTTTAAACTGTAATTAGTAAAAAGAGATTAAAAAACACAAAGGAAGAAGAGAACTGGGTTGCTGTAATATATATAATAAATAAATATAAATAAATGCTAAATAGAAAACAATGCTAAAGAAAAATAAATGTTATTTAGTTGAGGGGGTTACAGGCTATTTGTCAATAATCATGTGAATAATTCAGTGAAATACTGAACATTAGTCATTGTAAGGTGTCAACATCTAAAAACAGTCTCCGTCTGAAACTGATACCTGTAACAATTTCCAAAATGTTGAGAGAGTCTGCTAATCATTTGAATGCTAATCTGCTAATCAAACACAGGGGGGCACATTGGGGCTCACTCCAGAATGTGTTTGTTAACGTTTGGAAAGATAGGTAAGAATTCAGTCAAGTAGCAAAAGCAGTTGCTTTTGTCCTGGACAGAAGCAGAGAGGACACAGCAGCCGGACAGTGTAGCAAGTAACAATATAGAGAACTAGAGTTAGATTCTCAGCTCAGGCAAGTCCTGGAACAAGTGTCCTAACACAACATCAGCTACCACATCTGTCCTAAAAAAACAGCTGCCAATTGTCAGAAACGTAAATAAACATCAGTGGAAACAAAATAAAAAAAACCTGAAAATAGTTCAGCACTGTGCACTAGGGGTCGGGGTGAACAGCAAGCAGCTCATTATCATTTAAAGGAACAGGTGCTGAAAGTGGGCGTTCTGAACAGGGCTGCTTAGACAGGGGGAGAAAACTGCTGTGGAGCTTTGACCAAAGCAGGTCACGGATGTTTCATTAAGAAACAGAACTGTGGTCCACTGTTGTGAGGAGGGGAATATGAACTTTAAAGGTCTCTCATGTGTAGATCATTTTGCTCATCTGAATATTACTGCAAACACCTACAATCTCTTCCAGATCTGTTGGTGGAAGGTTGTTTTCTTCTAGAGCTTTTTATTTCTCAGAAAAAAAGATACTGTAACTAAAAATGTTAAAATATATGTATTAAAGACGAGGTCTCAGATTGTGGGGAAATGCTGTTTCCTGGTTTGTTTTCATTCAGAAACTCTGCATCTTTTAAAGGTGGAACGGTGTCTTTAATGTGGAACCAACTGGAGAGCAGCACATGGAGAAGAAACATTCTGAGAGTTTTATACAAAATGTACTTTGAATAAAATCATTAATCAAATGTCTCCTTTAACTGTGAAAATAGCAATAATCCAGACTTTATTAACCCCCAAATGGGACTGCAGTGTTACAGGTCAAAGTCAATCTCATAAGAAACAGACAGAAAGAGGGAGAGAGAGAGAGAGAGATACTAGGAAACAAAGACAGAGAACAGGAGAGAATAAACACTTTACAAAAAACACATGAATAATTAAACAGGGAAACGTCAGTGTATTTGGAGATAATAAGACTTTCACTGAGCCGAGAGAAAGTTGTGTTACTTCCCTCAGCATGACACATCAGGAGAGAGATGTTCTCTCTAAACTAATACCCCAGGCACTGTTCAAACATGTCAGGAACCTGAGGCACGCGCCCAGTCCCAGTGTTCGTTAACCACTCAGGTGTGTGCTAACATGAGCCATAGGTGAATAGTATTTACTTTTGCCAAGTTTTCATCCCAAGTTAGTCATTAACAATGCCACCCATTAGCTAGGACTCCTCCACCAAGTTAGGAACCTCACTCCAGAACACACAGTAATGATTCTGTTCATCAGGTCAGCATGCTGAGAGGAGAACACTAACCTCTGTTCATCAGGTCAACATGCTGAGAGGAGAACACTAACCTCTGTTCATCAGACTCAACACGCTCTGAGGAGAACACTAACCTCTGTTCATCAGACTCAACACGCTCGGAGGAGAACACTAACCTCTGTTCATCAGACTCAACACGCTCAGAGGAGAACACTAACCTCTGTTCATCAGACTCAACACGCTCGGAGGAGAACACTAACCTCTGTTCATCAGACTCAACACGCTCGGAGGAGAACACTAGCCTCTGTTCATCAGACTCAACACGCTCGGAGGAGAACACTAACCTCTGTTCATCAGACTCAACACGCTCGGAGGAGAACACTAACCTCTGTTCATCAGACTCAACACGCTCGGAGGAGAACACTAACCTCTGTTCATCAGACTCAACACGCTCAGAGGAGAACACTAACCTCTGTTCATCAGACTCAACACACTCAGAGGAGAACACTAGCCTCTGTTCATCAGACTCAACACGCTCGGAGGAGAACACTAACCTCTGTTCATCAGACTCAACACGCTCAGAGGAGAACACTAACCTCTGTTCATCAGACTCAACACACTCAGAGGAGAACACTAGCCTCTGTTCATCAGACTCAACACGCTCGGAGGAGAACACTAACCTCTGTTCATCAGACTCAACACGCTCGGAGGAGAACACTAACCTCTGTTCATCAGACTCAACACGCTCGGAGGAGAACACTAACCTCTGTTCATCAGGTCAATCCGCTCAGAGGAGAACACTAACTGGAATTTCACACTTGTTATCTTTGAGAAAAACAGCTACAAACACACACTCACTCCCTCCTTTACGTCATACACCACCACCACAAACAAACGATAACACATACATACCACACAGGAAACTCAGTTACGCACTGGAGCAAAATGTTCATAATCTAAACTCACCTTTAATCTGATCATAAACCAGTACTAATCTGACTGTACTCGCTACATAATTCCTAATTTAATCATTTCACACCCGGCTTTAATCTGCACATCATCCAGACTTTCATCACTTTAGTCTCTTCATGTACAGTTTTTACACTATTCTTAATCCTGATTTTATTTTTTATACACCAGCGTTAGTTTCTGTATTAATCTCTTTATAAACCAGTTTCAGTCCCCACTTCATCATTTTCCTACTCTCAGATCCCCAGTTCTCTCCCTCTTCATAATCTCTACTCAGGTAAGATTTTGATTAAATCCCTGTTTGGTGAGGTTTATAATCTATGTTTTAGTACCATCCCTCACAAAATCATAATCATAAATCATGCTTCTTTATGTTGATAATCTGAGTTTATTCCACCATCAACTCTCCTCAGAATCCACTCTTAATCCAGTTTATAATCCAGGTGTCAATTTGAACATGAATGTCTTCATAATCTGTGCAGACACACAGATCAATCAACCAATCAGAGCTTATTTATATATCGAATTTTACAGCTGATGTTCTTACAAAGCAGCTTTACAGAGTTAGTATCAGAACAATCACAGACAGGATCCTAATCCCTGTTTCATAATCTATATAAATAAATCCTGAGCAGTCAGATGAGGTTATGATCAGATCCTGCTGCGATAATCAAACGCTTCTGCCCCATTGCCATAAACGGCGATGAAATACCACAGCAGATAAAGAACAAAACACACCTGGGTTTACAGCTGGGTGTAAGGGCAGGTACAGGCAAAACACACTCGTCATCACACAGACTTCAACACACACAGACAGTGTTGTATTTTCTTTCTCAGAGCCACTTCAGCTGTGGATGTTGATCGAGAACACAGTGCTGTTCCTTCCCTCCTCCACACAACCCCAATTTTCTTGAGGGTGTAGGGGTCTTAACCAGCGACCCTCAGGTCCCAAGCCCTCCTCTCTAACCTTTAGTCCACGGCTGTGTGTAGATACATACAAAGACAAATACATCTGCATGCCTGTGGTTAAACGAACATGTGTTTACTGGCTTTCTAAATAAGAACACAGGGAACACACTCCTGCACACGCAGTACACATTCACTGTTTATTTACAGGGTTTAACTCCAGGTGAGGAGGGTACAAATGTACTGGCACCTTTAAATTTTATCTAAATGTATTATTTTTATCCGTACTTTAAGCAAAATATTATAAAATATGCAGGAAAATGTGTTATTTACATTCATTAATAATTTACCTGTGGTCAAAAACCAAGAAAAATATAATCTTACGCAAATTCTGATCTTGCATAGCATGTACCTGCACAGATAAGCTTCAACCTCATCATAAATATACTTTAAATCACAATCTGAGATTTGTGACGTCACTAGCTAGATTTTTCAACGCACTGATGTGGAATTCGAGATCAGGAGGGAGATCCACAAAGCTGGATTAACGTACCTTACTCGGTTTAGCCGGGTAACCTAATTCCAAACCCAAGCCGAGCTGACCTGGGACTTTCCAACTGGACAAGTCCTCAAATTTAGGCTTAAATTATCCGGCTAAAAAGAAATCTTGCCTTGTAGAACACCCCCAGATGCACGCTCACGGTCTTTAAGAGAGAGTGAACACCACTCAGCTCAAGTACTGAAGGAGCCAAGCCATTTAGACCTCCATCAACCCCCAGAGCTCCACCACCCGCAGACACACACAGCAGGGCTCCACCAAGGTGAACGCAGTCACCTCAAACCGAGCTTAAACCTCGAGTCTAAATGCGCGTTTTAAAAAGAGAGGAGCGCGGGGTTTTCCTTCTCTTACCTCTGTTTTTCTTCGTCTCTGTTTAGTCCATGTCTCCGTGGCTCCGAGCTCGCTATGTTTCACTGTAAATCGTCCCTTTCTCCTCTCACTCCGCCGTGGATTCTTACCTGAGATCGAGGAAGTTTTGAGCCTCGCTCTGGGCGCGGCTGTTATTTTTGTTCCCGCCCGTTTTCAGACAGGCCCCGCCCTACTGCGCCCTGATTGGTCGTCTCAACAAAACAACAACTGTGTCTCTAATTATTAATATTTTATGTTTGTATGATAATTCTTTTACGTGGCTAGTCAAAACACTGCCATTTATATTCATATTCTCTTACCCGGGGGTAATAATAATATGGACATTCACAAAATAAAAACCCACACTCATCATTGTATCAGCTCCACTGACCACACAGAGCAGCCTGTAGTTCTACAGTTACCGACTGTAGTCCATCTGTTGCTCTGCATACTTCGTTACCTCCCTTTCCCCCCACAGAGCAGGTGTGATGTGGTGATGGATCATTCTCATTAATATATATATATATATATATAATTCAGTTATATTAAGTAGTATATAAAACATGTGTCATATATTTCTGTTCCCAGGAGTAGTAATCTCCTGCACACTAGCCTCCAAATATAAAAATTCTCAGCCAATCACAGTGCAGCAGGCAAAATTTATTAGCCTATCAGAGCACAGGAAGGCGGGGCTTGTCGTAATTTGGGTGGATTAAATTTTTTTTAAGGTTCGATGTTTATTGCTTTGCTCTCAGTTCAACCTGAGTGGACTGAGGCCACACCTGCAGCCACACCTAATTGGTAGGTTAATGTGACTAACAGCTGGGGTGTGTTCTATGTTTACTTACTGATTTAAATAAGTTTGAATGATTTTGAATGTGTGTGTGTGTGTGTGTGTGTGTGTGTGTGTGTGTGTGTGTGGGTGGGTGGGTGGGTGAGTGTGAGAGAGAGAGAGAGAGAGAGAGAAAAGAATTGAAAAAGAAAAGAGGAAATAGAAAGAGAGAAATTGAGAAGAAAATATAGGGAAGAGAAAGTGAATAAAAAAAGAAAGAAAATGGCAAGATACAAGGGTTTAACTGTAAGAGAAATAACATGTTATCTTGCAATACCACACACACACACACACACACACACACACACTGATTTGACAAAAAATGCAAAAGAGATGGAAAAACAGGAAAACTACAGGACAATATCAACAATGAGAATAAAATCATGTCAAAACGCATTCACAACAATAACAAAATTAACGACAATAACACAAGAACAAACCAAAATGAGTAGAAACAATAGCACCAATGACAACTCTAATATCAGGAATAACACCAATGACAACTTTAATATCAGGAATGACAACATCAATCACAACTCAGGAATAATGACATCAATCACAACTCAGGTAGAACACAGATCACAACTCTAATATCAGGAATGACAATATCAATCACAAATCTAATATCAGGAATAACACCAATCACAACTCTAATATTAGGAATAACACAGATCACAACTCTAATATCAGGAATGACAACATCAATCACAACTCTAATATCAGGAATAACACAGATCACAACTCTAATATCAGGAATAACACAGATCACAACTCTAATATCAGGAATGACAACATCAATCACAACTCTAATATCAGGAAGGACAACATCAATCACAACTCTAATATCAGGAAAAACAACATCAATCACAACTCTAGTATCAGGAATAACACCAATCACAACTTTAATATCAGGAATGACAACATCAATCACAACTCTAATATCAGGAATAATGACATCAATCACAACTATAATGTCAGGAATAACGCCAATCACAACTCTAATATCAGGAAGAACACCGATCACAACTCTAATATCAGGAATAACAATATCAATCATAAATCTAATATCAGGAATAACACCAATCACAACTATAATATCAGGAATAACACTGATCACAACTCTAATATCAGGTAGAACACAGATCACAATTCTAATATCAGGAATGACAATATCAATCACAAATCTAATATCAGGAATAAAACCAATCACAACTCTAATATGAGGAATAACACTGATCACAACTCTAATATCAGGAATGACAACATCAATCCGAACTCTAATATCAGGAATAACAACACCAATCACAACTTTAATATCAGGAACAACAACAATCGCAACTCTAATATCAGGAACAACAACAATCACAATTCTAATATCAGGAATAACACAGATCACAACTCTAATATCAGGAATAACACAGATCACAACTCTAATATCAGGAATGACAACATCAATCACAACTCTAATATCAGGAAGGACAACATCAATCACAACTCTAATATCAGGAAAAACAACATCAATCACAACTCTAGTATCAGGAATAACACCAATCACAACTTTAATATCAGGAATGACAACATCAATCACAACTCTAATATCAGGAATAATGACATCAATCACAACTATAATGTCAGGAATAACGCCAATCACAACTCTAATATCAGGAAGAACACCGATCACAACTCTAATATCAGGAATGACAATATCAATCATAAATCTAATATCAGGAATAACACCAATCACAACTATAATATCAGGAATAACACTGATCACAACTCTAATATCAGGTAGAACACAGATCACAATTCTAATATCAGGAATGACAATATCAATCACAAATCTAATATCAGGAATAAAACCAATCACAATTCTAATATCAGGAATAACACTGATCACAACTCTAATATCAGGAATGACAACATCAATCCGAACTCTAATATCAGGAATAACAACACCAATCACAACTGTAATATCAGGAACAACAACAATCGCAACTCTAATATAAGGAACAACAACAATCACAATTCTAATATCAGGAATAACACAGATCACAACTCTAATATCAGGAACAACAACAATCACAACTCTAATATCAGGAATAACACAGATCACAACTCTAATATCAGGAATAATGACATCAATCACAACTATAATATCAGGAATAACACAGATCACAAGTCTACTATCAGGAATAACACTGATCACAACTCTAATATCAGGAAGAACACCGGTCACAACTCTAATATCAGGAATGACAACATCAATCACAACTCTAATATCAGGAACAACACCAATCGCAACTCTAATATCAGGAATAACAACACCAATCACAACTCTAATATCAGGAACAACACCAATCGCAACTCTAATATCAGGAATAACACAAATCACAACTCTAATATCAGGAATGACAACATCAATCACAATTCTAATATCAGGAACAACACCAATCGCAACTCTAATATCAGGAATAACACAGATCACAACTCTAATATCAGGAATGACAACATCAATCACAATTCTAATATCAGGAACAACACCAATCGCAACTCTAATATCAGGAATAACACAGATCACAACTCTAATATCAGGAATGACAACATCAATCACAATTCTAATATCAGGAACAACACCAATCGCAACTCTAATATCAGGAATAACAACACCAATCACAACTCTAATATCAGGAACAACACCAATCGCAAGTCTAATATCAGGAATAACACAGATCACAACTCTAATATCAGGAATAACACAGATCACATCTCTAATATCAGGAACAACACCAATCGCAACTCTAATATCAGGAATAACACCGGTCACAACTCTAATATCAGGAATGACAACATCAATCACAACTCTAATATCAGGAACAACACCAATCGCAACTGTAATATCAGGAATAACAACACCAATCACAACTCTAATATCAGGAACAACACCAATCGCAACTCTAATATCAGGAATAACACAGATCACAACTCTAATATCAGGAATAACAACACCAATCACAACTCTAATATCAGGAACAACAACAATCATAACTCTAATATCAGGAATAACACAGATCACAATTCTAATATCAGGAATAAAACAGATCACAATTCTAATATCAGGAATAATACAGATCACAAATCTAATATCAGGAATAGCACTGATCACAACTCTAATATCAGGAATAACACCAATGACAACTCTAGTATCAGGAAGGACAACATCAATCACAACTCTAATATCAGGAAAAACAACATCAATCACAACTCTAGTATCAGGAACAACACCAATCGCAACTCTAATATCAGGAATAACACCGGTCACAACTCTAATATCAGGAATGACAACATCAATCACAACTCTAATATCAGGAACAACACCAATCGCAACTCTAATATCAGGAATAACAACACCAATCACAACTCTAATATCAGGAATGACAACATCAATCACAACTCTAATATCAGGAAGGACAACATCAATCACAACTCTAATATCAGGAAAAACAACATCAATCACAACTCTAGTATCAGGAATAACACCAATCACAACTTTAATATCAGGAATGACAACATCAATCACAACTCTAATATCAGGAATAATGACATCAATCACAACTATAATGTCAGGAATAACGCCAATCACAACTCTAATATCAGGAAGAACACCGATCACAACTCTAATATCAGGAATGACAATATCAATCATAAATCTAATATCAGGAATAACACCAATCACAACTATAATATCAGGAATAACACTGATCACAACTCTAATATCAGGTAGAACACAGATCACAATTCTAATATCAGGAATGACAATATCAATCACAAATCTAATATCAGGAATAAAACCAATCACAATTCTAATATCAGGAATAACACTGATCACAACTCTAATATCAGGAATGACAACATCAATCCGAACTCTAATATCAGGAATAACAACACCAATCACAACTGTAATATCAGGAACAACAACAATCGCAACTCTAATATAAGGAACAACAACAATCACAATTCTAATATCAGGAATAACACAGATCACAACTCTAATATCAGGAACAACAACAATCACAACTCTAATATCAGGAATAACACAGATCACAACTCTAATATCAGGAATAATGACATCAATCACAACTATAATATCAGGAATAACACAGATCACAAGTCTACTATCAGGAATAACACTGATCACAACTCTAATATCAGGAAGAACACCGGTCACAACTCTAATATCAGGAATGACAACATCAATCACAACTCTAATATCAGGAACAACACCAATCGCAACTCTAATATCAGGAATAACAACACCAATCACAACTCTAATATCAGGAACAACACCAATCGCAACTCTAATATCAGGAATAACACAAATCACAACTCTAATATCAGGAATGACAACATCAATCACAATTCTAATATCAGGAACAACACCAATCGCAACTCTAATATCAGGAATAACACAGATCACAACTCTAATATCAGGAATGACAACATCAATCACAATTCTAATATCAGGAACAACACCAATCGCAACTCTAATATCAGGAATAACACAGATCACAACTCTAATATCAGGAATGACAACATCAATCACAATTCTAATATCAGGAACAACACCAATCGCAACTCTAATATCAGGAATAACAACACCAATCACAACTCTAATATCAGGAACAACACCAATCGCAAGTCTAATATCAGGAATAACACAGATCACAACTCTAATATCAGGAATAACACAGATCACATCTCTAATATCAGGAATAACACAGATCACATCTCTAATATCAGGAACAACACCAATCGCAACTCTAATATCAGGAATAACACCGGTCACAACTCTAATATCAGGAATGACAACATCAATCACAACTCTAATATCAGGAACAACACCAATCGCAACTGTAATATCAGGAATAACAACACCAATCACAACTCTAATATCAGGAACAACACCAATCGCAACTCTAATATCAGGAATAACACAGATCACAACTCTAATATCAGGAATAACAACACCAATCACAACTCTAATATCAGGAACAACAACAATCATAACTCTAATATCAGGAATAACACAGATCACAATTCTAATATCAGGAATAAAACAGATCACAATTCTAATATCAGGAATAATACAGATCACAAATCTAATATCAGGAATAGCACTGATCACAACTCTAATATCAGGAATAACACCAATGACAACTCTAGTATCAGGAAGGACAACATCAATCACAACTCTAATATCAGGAAAAACAACATCAATCACAACTCTAGTATCAGGAACAACACCAATCGCAACTCTAATATCAGGAATAACACCGGTCACAACTCTAATATCAGGAATGACAACATCAATCACAACTCTAATATCAGGAACAACACCAATCGCAACTCTAATATCAGGAATAACAACACCAATCACAACTCTAATATCAGGAATGACAACATCAATCACAACTCTAATATCAGGAACAACACCAATCGCAACTCTAATATCAGGAATAACAACACCAATCACAACTCTAATATCAGGAATAACCCAGATCACAATTCTAATATCAGGAATAACACAGATCACAATTCTAATATCAGGAATAACAACACCAATCACAACAAAATCAGTCACACCAAGAATAAATAAAAATCATGGGGGGAAAAATAAAACAGAACAACAGCAGTGTCTGTAAGAATCACAAAAAAACCCACAACATTACCTTCAGCATAAATATATGCATCAATTAGGTTAACCACAGCAACACACTGATAACACAACAACATAACTCTGTTTCTCTGTGTGTCTTTGTTTCTCCTTGTGTCTCTGTGTTTTTCTGTGTCTCTGTGTTTCACTATGTATCTCTTTGTGTCTGTCAATCAATCAATTAATCAATCAAATTTTATTTATACACAACTTTTCACAAGAGAAAGTTGTCACAAAACAGCTTTAAAGAGCTGGGGTATTTATTGATCCAGAAAGAGCAGAACAGGGTGTGACACACTTCAGCTCCTTTCCTCAGACATTTTGAACGTTCTGAGAGGTTCTACTGACCATGGCTCTGGACTGAGTCTGCATGAAGGACAAAGAGAAGCAACAGGCTTTAATAATCTCTTTGTTTGACAGTCTTATGTAAATCATCCATTTCTGGTTTGCTTGGTTTGTGGTTTTTCATTTTCAGATCTCGCAGCTGAACAGGAAATCTGCAGAGGAAAGCAGAATCTTTACTTTAACTCTGCAATGAAAGTTATCTCCAATGCCATGTGTTTAATGGAGGAGTATGAAGCCCCCCAGCATTGATCTTTGGACAACACTCCCTCTGGTGATGAGTCTAATGTCACCATGCACTAAACCTCCAACAGCAGTAACTGACCTCGCCAATGTTTAAGCAGCTGAACTCCATCCTGATGACACCCTTCAGGAGTAAGTTCTGAGGAAATGGGTGAGTTTCTTGTTTGTAAACAGAGACAGATGTTCAGTTTTTAAATGGAAGTTCAATAACACAGACACCGGGACTCTATGAACAGGGATTTAGTGTACAGTAAAGAGCTCAGTTCATTTATTCAGTTTCCAACTCCTTTAACACACTGGATCTACAAGGCTAAGATAGTTAACAAGTACCTGAAGCTAATCAGCAATTACTATGATGCTAACTGCAGAGACTTTATAAAGGAGGAAGAGACATGTCACTGCTGTACAAATTTTTGGGGAAGCGCTTCTTTAAATGCAATGTTCACGATTGTAATCTAAATATCCTGTGTATAAAGCTCTGAGTGTGTCTCATCTCCATGTGCTGCTCTACAGTCGGTTTGAGCTGGAAACCGCTCTAATGTGTTTACAAAGCCCCAGTTTCTGTAAATGAGTGAAAAAACAAAGTGTCTGTGTGTGGTATGCTAGGCTTTCTCTCTATCTCTGCTCACAGCAGAGAAACGCCATCTGGAGGTTTTTAGACGATGGAGAGACTCCAAACACTGAAACGCACCAACCGAGATGAGGATGTTGTTCTATTCCTGCTCAATAGGGGGGTAACACTGACTTATTTTTTGCTGTTACATTTACATCACTTAAGGTGGATGTGTCTCCAAACTCGGGAGACGGCTAATTGCATTAGTGACAGTGCTACAAATCTAAACAACTTGAGTTATATATGAGTTTCTGTGGGAATTCAGTGAATAAACACAATTTACACTTCAGCTGCGTAAAAAACAAACACATTGTTCCACCTTAAAAGATGCAGAGCTTCTGAAACTAAACAAACCAGAGATACTTCCCTTTTAAAGGGGAAACTCACACTTTACAATGGACAGGGCCAATCAGCTTGCAAGAAAATCCTTTGTTCAAACACTAGACGTCATATGGACTTTCTGACCACATCATACTTCAGCCCAATTCATATGTAAAACAGCATCATTTTATATCTCTCGCTAATATTGTTTAGTCTTTGTAGTTTGTGTTCATCTTTTCAACAAGTCGTTGTTATCTGCGTCACAGCCACTGAGGATAAATGTTGTAGATGTTAGAAATGTGTTTCTAGTTTCTAAACCCTGCTTATGGCTCATTGGTCAGACTCTGTCTGAAATGTGTCTGAACTGGGTTGTGTTTACAGGTCTGTCCTCTTTCAGAACCACACCAGCCTGGTCTTGTATCAGTGGGATCCACTGCCCGAGGCTGAGCCGAAATGGCCACTAAACAGGCAGTTTCCTACATAGATTTGACATCACACTCGTCTTAAACTGTTTCAGTCTCTAGCTAACTTCACTGTGTGGTTTCTGGGTTATGTACTCTCATCAAAAAAACAAAGAGTAAAGCATGTTAGCATAAAGCTGCACAGCCAAGTGTTCTCATACTGAGTGTCTTCATTCAGTGTCTCATCAATAAATCTAAAGATGTTTCATTGAGATTGTCGTAAGAATGTTAAAATTTATTTTATAATCTAAGTAATGTTGATATTTTTATCATTTTGTCCAACAAATGATGCTTGAAACCAGTAATATATTCTGGAAATAAGTGAAACAATATGGAAATATGAGAAATACTGACTAGATTTAAAAGGATTTCACTAAAAAAGGGATAGTTCTATTTCTGTCTCAAAACCTGCAGCAGCCTTTAGTCTGTGTTTATACAAGGTCAAAAACACTACATTAATTTTACTTAAATGTTTACATATTAAACAAAAGAAAAACCTGGAACTTTAGGTTTTAAAATACTTTTAATGACCTTTTTTCTTAGAAAACAAGAAGATTATTTTAGAATCTGAAACTGAAACTGTCAACTTCACTCAACAAGAAGGAAAAAAAAAAGGAGAAATTCCAATTTCGGCTCAAAAATGGAAGGCAAAAGAATCAAACAACCAAAATAACAAACAACATATCAAGGAGAAACGTTAACACAAATACAAATGTGACCAAAAACTTCTCAATGGCGATGATGGCACAAATCCAACAGCAAATTAAAATTAAAAATCAATATTAAAACCAGCGATGTCTTTCCATCAGCAGTACAAATCATAGACGCGTTTATTGTGTAACAGTTAATACAGCACAGGTTTGAGATTAAAATACCCCCCCCCCCCCCCCCCCCCCCCAAAAAAAACAACAAAAAAAAAAAAAAACCTAAATAATTCTAATTAAATCTAAAAACCCAGTAACAAAATTACAAAAGCACAGCCCACAACAAAAACCTGAAAGCATCAAATAATAAAAAATTAAAAAAAGAAACGTACCGAAAACTACAGCTGAACAAAATAGCACAAATATAAACAGAAATAAAACAAAGATAGATATTATGCTTTAAACATAAAAGAGATAAAGTCAAACACAGTCGAGTGAACACTGCTGCAGTTGGATAAGGATCAAAAACACAAAACACTTCTTTACTGTGAGTTTTACAAGAAAAACAAAGAACAAAATAAAATCTTTAAAATCTAAATCTGCCCAAGGCTTTAGCATCTATTCAGAGTCAAAACCATACAATTCAATTGTTAAACAAAAAAAGGAGGAAAAGAAACAGGGAAATAATGTTGTTGTGCACTGGAGCCGCATTTGTTCAGAATTATACGTTTTTACAAAATTAAATAAATAAAAAGAAATGAGAGAGAGAAGTCCAAGAATGGTTTTGTCTTTTCAATTTGATGAAAAAAGAAATATATTTTTAAATGAATAAAGGAATACAAATAAAGGAACAGATCTCACCACAGTGTGATGAAGATTATGAGAAAAATCTTGATTATAAAACGGAAATAACATTTTGCTCTTGCTTCGTTCTAACATTTGTTCAGTGTCACAAAAAATTATAAAAACAGAAATGAAACTGGAGAAATCTCAAACTAGTCTGTTCAGAACTACATAATAATAATAATAATAATAATAATAAAGTCATTAAAATATATGCCACTGCTTTTAGCATCACAAACAACACAATAAAACTATAACACAAAATAAATGAAGGGAAGCGTTCTGTGCTTTAATCTCGCTGCAAAGACGACGGTAAAGAAGCATTTAATATAATAACAGTATTCTTAGCTCTATAAAAACGGTCTTTATTCCACAATAAATGTCTGAACAGATTCTTTAGCTTTGCTTTCACTGTTGAGTTATAAATAAAACACGGAGAGTTTAGAGCTACGTTTCTACGTTTCTATCAGCGATGGGTGTGCATGAAGAGACTATTAAGGCAAAGGATCCTGAGGAAGTTAAACAATAAGTCTCAAATGTTAGGAACACGCACACACACACACACACACACACACACACACTCACAATACCTTCACACACCAATAAGTGCTTCCATTGTAATAAAGTCTTTATACAAATAAAAACAAACAAATCATCCATCACACACTTCAGTATTCTTTACTTACACATTGCTGCATCTCCTTTACACACACACACACACACACACAGTTGTGCAAAATCAGAGACAAAACTTCGTTTCATTTCCAGCCTTTATGTTGTAAAAGTTAAAATGTATATGGAAATTAAGCAAGGCTATAAACGTGGGACCCTTAACAGCTGTGCAAGGACACACACACACACACACACACACACACACACACACACACACACTTGGATAAACAATTCTTTTATATATGTGGAGCTCAGAGCTGTAACATTGTCCCGGACATTCCCCGGAGTTTATCCTGCCCCCGGTACACAGTCCAGGTAATGTCAGAGCGACCCCTGTGTGAACAGAGCCGGGAATGTTCTGGAGAATCGAGCAGTATCTCCTGCACGTGTCAGAACCACACTTAACATCTCCAGCCATGAGAACACGTCTGAGTCTGAAAACCTCCAGCCGTGGATGCGTGTGAAAGGGCAACTCCAGGAAATATCCGAACTGGATTCTCTTGACTTTTCTGGAGTTCATATGTTTAAAAAAAAAAAAAAAACAACCAGTTCATCTCTCACTCTGACTTTGTATCCATCTTTCCTCTGGTAGAAGAACAGTCCAGCACTCTGGGTCTGATGGGATGTGGAGCTGGAGAGGAGGAGACATAAAAGCAGAACAGGAGGAGAGGCCTCAGAGCCCAGACTCACTGAGTGGGTTTGGGACGAACGCCTGATCCCAAGCTGTGTGGGTGTGGCCTCAGGGCTGAGTCGGGGGCTGAAGACGAGGGTCCTGAAGAAAATGGACACTGTGATAAAGCAGAAGGTGGTCCCTGTAAAAACAGAGACTCTGGATGTATATTCAGCTGCTGAAGACTGTGCCATTTTCTCTTGAACATTTTTTTTTCTGAGGCGAACTTCACGGGTGTGAAATGAAACAAATGAAGGTGGTCTCTGACTTTCACACATTTCACAGCTGGATTTCTCTCAAACGCAGACTAAAATGACCACAAACAAGCAAAGAAAATATATATAAGTGTGCATATTTACAGGTACGGAAGCCCTAGAAGGCCATTGTTTAGTGTTTTCTCACTGTTTTATTGTGATTATGAAAACGATGTTTTTAATATTAGTTGTAATATTAATTTTGAAACTTTAATTGCCAAAAAGGCCAAGGATGTGGGCTTCTTTGTGGCTGAGCTGCCCCTCTACCCTTCCTGCCACTGTTGCCCCTGCTGTGACTCAGGAATTCCAGCAGCCCACAGTAGACCAAATAACAGACGTCCTGACCAAGCCATGCCCTGAGGACCCTGTCCTCGTGTGACACTGTAGTGTCCAAGTCTGTGTTACCGTTAGCTGACGACCGGAAACAACACACACGCAATCCTCATTAGTCGCCACACACCACTCACATCAACAGTCACAGGATATAGTTGGGGGTGTGTTTAGTTTTCTTGATAATATCTGTAAAACAACGTTTCCAAATCACCTCATGCTCTTGATAAAAACAGAGGAAAATAATTCATGCAAAACCATGGCCTGCTGAGGCTTCTGTGCACAGGCAAAGAACAGTCGAAAGCCCCTCCCTCTCTCTCTCTCTCTCTCACTATCTATTTATTTATATATATATATATTTCCACCTCTCCCTCGGTGGAGACAGGCCATTTCACTTCTCTTTCTCTCTGAAGGAAAGAGTGGAAATGAGAGAGAGACAGAAGGAGAGAGAGAGAGAGAGAGAGAGAGAGAGAGAGAGAGAGAGAGAGAGAGAAGACAGGAAGAGATAAAGAGAGGAATGGAGTTTCTGTCACTCTCCTCTTCTTCTAGAACAGGTTCTCCTCGAATATAGCCATCAGGTCACTCTGGAAGTTCATGTCGATGGTTGCTGCCATCTAAAAAACATGAAACAGAAATTACCATCTGCAATAAAATTAGCTTTCAAACATAGCAATGTAAATCAGGGGTGGGGGTGCCTGGACATAAAAGGGTCCAGGGTATGAATGAATCGTGATTAAAAATATTTTAAAAAGAGGACTTCCGTGTGGTGCAAGCCTGCATTCACATTACATGCCTCATTAATCAACTCAGATTATTTTTGCTCAGATTTGATTTGGCGGATCTTGATGGTTCACATTCATAAATGTAAATATCCTGTACCTATCTTTAATGAGAACAAATCTGCCTCAAACGGCGGCATGTGCACACAGATACGTTTATATACATTTCCTGCATCCCCAACAGCATCATGTTTGTGAAACGATTGGTTGTAGAAAAACTGGAAAAATGGATGCATTAGAAGCTTGTGTGTGCAGCAAACAGCAAACACCTCACAGATGACACGATTAGACAAGAAGGAAGAGGAAAAGCCAGCCAGCCTTAAAGGGAATGTCTACGATTGTGGGCAATTGAGATTTTCTGTGGTTGTTTACATTCAAAAGCTAAGCGTCTTTTAAGGTGGAACTGTGTGGAGAAAACGACTTGCCTGTAACTTGTTAGTTTTTATTCACTGTTTGAATTCCCACAGAAACTCATGCGTAATTCTAACTGTTTAGTTTTGTAGCACTGTCGCTAATGCAGTTAGCCGTCTACTGAGTTTGGAGATCTGATAGTGATCTGAAACAGCAAAAAATAAGTCAGTGTTACCCCCCTACGGAACAGGAATAGAGCAACATCCTCATCTTGGTTGGTGCTTTTCACTGTTCTCTCCGTTGTGTAAAAACCGTGAGAAGAGACAGAGAAAGCCTAGCATACTAGACCCAGACACTTTTACAGATACTGGGGCTTCGTAAACACATTAGAGCAGTTACCAGAGCAAACCGACTGCAGAGCAGCACATGGTTGCGCTGCAGTTTCTGTGGGTGACAGCACTAAAAACATGCGTACAGGCAAAAAAGACATGAAATCCGATTGGACTGTTTCACATTCATGAGGCAAGCCCACAAATCGGGTATGTATCAGATGCAGGAGCACACATGAATATGACTCAAATGTGACATGTCCACACAGCCCTGACAAAAATCAGATCTCAGTCACATTAACGTAAAAAAATCTGAATTGGTTCTCCTCAGCCTGGTAATGAGAATGTAGCCTAATGTGGACCCTATCAGCTGGAAGACGCTGGTCCTAGAGAGACGGCCCCCTCCCGCCCCTCATTAAACACCATGGCACTGGCCCCCACATTCAGCACAAAACAGAATAGAATATATGGATGTAAATTAATCGTAAGGAAACAAAGAACTGAACTGGATCAATAACAACAGGAACTATACACTGACCTGTCAATAAGTGTGTGTGTGCGCGTGTGTGTGTGTGTGTGTCTGTGTGTGTGTCTCTCTCTCTCACCGCCTCTCGCCTCCTCCTCTCTTGCTCGCGGCGGCGTAGCAGCTCCCTCTGGTGGTCAGTGGCGTGTGTGTGGGACGGGGGCTGAGGTTGTGTGTGTCGTTGTGAGTTCTGTGTCGGACTTGGACTGTGAGACTCACTTGGAAATTTACCACCATCCTCAAACACCTCCTCTCTGAGAGAGAGAGAGAGAGAGAGAGAGAGAGAGAGAGAGAGAGAGAGAGAACAGGGAGAGAAGAGAGAGAGCATAAAGAGAACAGAGAATAGAAAGAGAGAACAGAGAGAATAAAGTGAGAACAGACAGAAAGAGAGAAAAAGAGTGAACATATATATATATATATAAAGCATGAGACAATACAGGTAGAGAAAATAACGAGAGGTTAAGGGAGAAAAAGAATACTTTGAGAATAACAGCACAGCACCATGGGTCTGAAAGGATGTGGAGCTGGAGAGAAGCCCACACTGGGAACAAAGCAGAGCCGGATCTGAGTTTAAAACCTGTCTCACCGCACTCTCTCTTTCTGTCTCTCGGCCTGTGTCACTCGCTCTCTCTCGCGCTCTGCCTGCAGCGCTCTCTCTCTCTCGCGCTCCTCTTTCTCTCGCGCCACGCGCCGGAACTGCTCAAAACTGTCACTGGAGGAACGAACCAATAAGGAGCCAGAAGAGCCGGAGGAGGCAGGCCTCTGGGCCAAACTCGCCCAAGAGCCCATACTCTTCGTCTTCATCTCCTACAGAGAGAGAGAGAGAGAGAGAGAGAGAGAGAGAGAGAGAGAGAGAGAGAGAGAAAGAAAGAAGACATTGAGCCACAACAGAGGGAGAAAGGAACAGAGAATGAACAGAGAGAAAAAAAGAGGGACATGGAATAAACAAGAGTTAGAAATAAAGCGAGAGCAAAGCGAGGGGGAAGAGAGAGAGGGAAAGGGATAAAAAGAGAGAGAAAGATAAGAACAGAATGAAACAACAGAGGGAGAGAGGAACAGACAGAATTGAATAGGAACAGAGATAGAATAGAGAGGGAGAGAGAGAGAGAGAGAGAGAGAGAGAGAGAGAGAGAGAGAGAGAGAGAGAGAGAGAGAGACAGACAGACAGACAGAGAGAGAATGTATAAAGAGAAAAAGAGTGAAAGATAGGGAGAGTTACAGATGTATCTTCACACACTGACACACAGCGGTGGCCCTCTGGAGGGTGTGAGTGTCAGTGCTGTGGACATTAATGAGTTAAAAAACAACATATTCTCACACACACACACACACCCACACCTTTTTGGGAACAATGGGGGTCTTCGCCTCATGTTTGATTTTGTCCTGCATGGAAGGGGGTGGAGTCTGAACTCTTGATGGGCGGAGCTTCAATCCTTGTAGGTCTGCTCCTGATTGGTTACAGAGGAAAAAGCGTCAAGAATGAAACAGAGCAGTGACTAGCTGGAGAATACAACACCGTCCAGGGGGAGGACAGAGGACTCACCGCTGAGACGGGGTTTAGTCTCCGAGGAACAGATTGGAGACGAGCACAGTCTCTCCTGCTTCACCAGAGCCTGCACACACCAGCACCGTTATCTTAGCACTGAATTAGCATAGCACAGAATTAGCAGACAATGATATAAACCAGTACAATTGGGGGGAGTCATAGGTGGATCTATTAAAAAATAAATACATAATTCCAACTCAAACGATGTGCAGTCCTCCCATTGGGGATGGAGGTTTATAATTAAAGCACACCCCCGGTCAGTCATCATCCCTCACTGAACTCACTCTCCAGCAGGGGGACACAGAACTCACAGTGGAGCTAAACTGTAGGGGGTGCTGCTGCATGCGCTCTGTACTCCATTAACACATTAGGATTTGTGTGGATCAATCTGTATTGGTTATAGTTTAGAAACCGCTGGCCATTATGGGAGGAGTCAGTGAGCAGTTCCTAAACCAGGAGCTTGTGTCTGATTGGCTGTAGATGTTTCTGTTGCAGATTCTCTCCTGACCACAGGGCTCTGAGACTGTATTCCTAGATTCTCCTCAGGGTCATAAAACAGTTGTCCCCACAAAAAGCATGAAGAAAGACAGGTGTTTTCAGACACTCACGTGTTTCTTCTGCTGAGGGACGACAGGTGACTGATGCATCATGGGATGAAAGTCTGACATCAGAGGGGATGAGCTTCCCTTTAATCGACCTGTCCGATACATACACATAATTCGACATTATCATTATTACATGTCTTACAGATAGTGTAAACTCTGATATATACACATCTGTACCCTTAAACAGGCAGGACTGAACACTAGTCATTTGACCACAGAAGTACAAAATAAAAACAAAAAAATTAATTTGCACTGCATCAAGCACCAGAACACCTTCTTTCCCAGGATTTTCATCTTTATAAATTAGAATTTCTAAATTCTTGAAAGCATTTATTTAAAATTTTGTTTATAGATTTAGTTCATAGGTTTAGTAAATAGATTTGACTCCTGTGTGATTTTTCCTGCATTTCGAAGATGTAATTCTCTTTCATTTTCAGTTAAAACTCTCCATTAAGGTTTTATTCACACACCCAACACACAGTACCTAATCAACCATCAGCAGAACAACATAACTGAGCAGGGAATATCTGCTATGATGGAAATCCATCATAGCAAAGGAGAAATTTAATCTCTGACAATTTGTCCCATGGGTATTGGAATGAGCCCCATCACTCTCGAAAACAAAGCTCTCAGCCTGGGCTGTGGGCTTAATACACCTCTCATCTGCACCAGAACATCCCATTCCCAGTGCTTTCCTATGAAAATAAGACACAATGCATGCACTATAGGAATCCTGTGGTTGTGAACAATAGAAACAGAGGATCTGTGAATAAATGGGGAACAGCAACATGAAGCCTTTTGGGATGCCACACTGCACTCGTCTATTGCCTGAAAACCTTACATTTTTATTCCCATGTCGAACCAGATGTGTGTGTAATTCTGAAATGTTTATCCAGTCGGGGTCAGACTAAGTTAGTTCAGGCACTGGATCCAAGTTCTTACCCAGAGGAGAAGACAGCTGAGAGGTTTCAGAAACTGAGCTTGGCTGCAGGAGACCCTCTGAGGGTGTGAGGGGATGTGTGTGTGGTCCACTGGTGTGTGTCTGAGATGTCATCTGGATACCACCCTGAAGTGACTGAAAATCCAAATTCACCTGTGCAAACAATAAAAAAAAAAACAAGGTCTCCCCCAATCATTCAATGCCTCCAATCCAGCCACCGTTTCTTTTTAAACTGCTTCTAGCACATTATTTTGGAAGGCTAAACACACATGGAGGAGAACACCAACTGTCCAGACTAGGTACACCAGCTAATAGATTCCTGTGTACTGTCTGAGTCAAAAAACATGGCATAAAGCAAGCCATTCTAACTGCGTTTACCTGGCTGAGTGATAGAGGCGTCTCTTCTCCTTCATCTTCCTCATCCTCCAGCAGGGCCTGAGGGGGCTGGGCAGAGACCTGCCCCAAAATAGAGGGACCCAATGGGGCTAAGGATCGCAGAGTAGGTCCAGGAGGAAGAGAGAGAGGGAGAGGGGAGGCTTTAGGAGGAAGAGAAAGAGAAAGAGGAGAGGATTTTGGGGGAAGAGGAAGAGGAGGAGAAGAAGGTTTCTGGGGAAGAGAGATGGGGACAGGGGAAGGTTTTAGAGGAAGAGAAACTGGAAGAAGGGAGGATTTTGGAGGAAGAGACAGTGGGTGATTGGAAGTTTTCTGAGGGAGAGAAAGAGGTAAAGAGGAAGCTTTTGCAAGAAGAGGAGTGGCGTGTCTTGTCGGCCGAGAAGGAAGCTGAGGCAGGGCTGTGTGGAGAGCTAGAGAGAAAGGGTGATAGAGAGAGAGAGGTAAAGAAGAAGGGAGACATTAAAAGAGATGGAGAGGTAAAAAAATAAACAGAAAGAGCAAAAAATTTATTATTATCATTATTCCAGTTCAAATGTTTTGTCAGTAGGGGAAGCAAACTCTGCCTACAAGCTCAGCCATTGGCTCCTGAGTCTCTGAAATAGTGAGAGTTTTCCCTTAAAGTTGCCCTTAAACCTCATTAACGTTTGGTGTGTTGCAGAAACACCAGGTCCCTGTTTGGTTTTCCACTGCATAGTTCCACCTCTATTGTTCTCTACTGGACTCTACTCTCTGATTGGTCCCTTGTTGGTTTTCCTTTCCCACAGCTCCCCCCTGAAATGTTTCGGTGTTGTCTCTCAACTCTGTGTCTAAGGAGAACAGTAGGCTTTGGAAACCACAACAACGGCGGCAGTAACGTTAAGCGGTGTTACTCATGGTGTATTGGCGTGTTGTTGTTGTTTGGGACTGAACACAGCTCCGTCATCAGTTCAGACAGATCAGTAAAGTTTGTTCCTTCCTTGTTGCAGCGTCCAGCTCTCGCTGGATTCTTTCTTCGGCCACCACTCCAAAGAGCGTTTGAACCACCGCGTAATTTTACGAGCTGCCGCCGTGAGTCGAATAAAAACTAATGTGATCTCTGCTGCAGCTGGAGATTTTACAGAAGCAGAGGTGGTGCTAGACGTCTCCGTTGCGTGGCGTAGAGTGATGACTCTCTCTGGACAATCAGCGCTCTGAGAGGTTTACACGCCACGGTTTAGTCCCTACTCGGCTGGCTCAGAACCACGAGAGAACAGTAACTAAACAAGAACTAGAGTAGAGACCCTGCAATGGAAAAGCGCTTTAAAATGCGGTGTAGTGCATTTGGTGTATTGTGGTGTAGTTTATTGTAGTGTAGTATATTGTAGTGTGGTGGGCTCGTACCCGGGGAAGGAGGTGGTGCCGGGCTGTGGTTGAGGAAGGAGTGTGTCTCGGCCGGTACGTTTGTGTGAGAGTGTGTGTCAGTGTGTGTGTGTGTGTTGAGAGTGTGTGAGGGTGCTAGTGGAGGGCCGAACTGAGAGTCGAAGCTGTTTGCCAAGAGATGGGACGGTTCCAGCGTCTGAGCGGAGGAGGGGATGGCAGTGGGCTGAACCAATGAGGCCTGCGTGGAGGGGTGGGGCTCTTTGACCTTTGATCTTCTGACCTGTTTCACCTCTCGGGTCTTTCTTCTCTGCTTAGGGACCGGCCCTGTCCAGGTGAGAAGCAGTGGCCAATGAGACGGAGGAGAACAGTAAAACTGTGTATATATTAAAATATGTATGTGTGTTTACCTGCTGAAGACTCCTCAGGGTCTGAGGTGGTGGTCTCAGTGCTTCCTGATGAAGAGCCCATCTTTATTTTCATCACACTCGACTGTTCACCTACTGCAGAAAGAACACACGCACACACACAGCACTTATGTGAGATTTGGTATTGTTCCATCTGGGCTCCCCCTACAGTTGTGTGTAATTCACTTTTACATCACTGTCCTGAAATCAAGGGCGAGGGGTTTATGAGCCAAGGAGGTGGTTTCCTACCCTCCTCCAATAGTAATGTAGTGCAGTTTCTGCAGTGCTGAGCCAAGAGTAGCAACAACAGAGGCCCTATTCTCCCTGTCACAGCTCAGTGGAGCATCACGATGAATTTGAAGCTGGAATTAAGGTATAAACACACTACCTAGTGTTGCTTTAAACACAAAACCCCCACTATTTACTAAAGGGACTTGAGCATTCATAGGGCCTGATATCTGTGGGGGTCCTGAAACAACCCCCCTCCCCCCTCCCCCTCCGACTCTACAGTGTAGGTTTAAAAAATCAAAAGCACCCTGATTCTGACCTGCGGCCCTCCTCCTCTTGAGGCAAGTGGAGACGTACTTCCCGAGCTCTCTGAGCGTGGTGGGCTTCAACTTCTCAAAGTCGATCTCAATCTCGTCCGGGTTAGAGTTCTTCAGCGCCGGCTCGCGTGTCTGTATAATGTGGACAACGCGGCCCAGTTTACTGCTCGGCAGACGGTTAATGTCGAGACTCAGCTGCCTCTTCTCCTCCAGAGTCATGGGCCTATCAGATGGCTCCGGGGGCACAGACTCCACCCCTAACCCCACAGACTCCACCTTCAGCCCCACTGACTCTGCCTCCAACTCCATGGATGGGACCAGAGATGAAACTGGAGGGGGCGTGACCAACAGTGGAGCGGTAAATGGTGGAGCGGTCAATGAACGAACATCTTTTTTTCTGAGAGATTTAGAGAGATCCAGAGTGATGGGGGTAGGACAGAGATAAGATGAGAGAGAGAGGGAGTGAGTGAAAACAAAGAGAGCAAACAAAAGAGTGAAATAATGATAGAGATAGCAAAAGAGTCTTCAGCAATAAGAGCCAATGAGATTGCTGTTAACAGATAAAGTCCCACCCTCCAGTAATAAGAGCCAATCAGATCGCTGATAATGAAAAAGCAGTAAACCACAACTTCAAAATTTATTAGAGACTTTATTTAAATATGCATTTTTTTTTCAAAATCATGGTTTTATTTGTAAATTTTACTTGAAATAAGAAAAAGGCAATTTATTTAGAGTTTTTGTTATTATTCTATTAGCTATTCTATTCTATTGTTATTTAAAACATGTATACATTTTGTTGAAGTATGTTGAAAAGTAGTGTAAGTGTAATTTATTTGACATTCCAATGTTAACGACATAAAATTATGCCATAACTATGAGGCTACTTTAATGTACAGGACGTGGCACCTATCATATGCAAGTTATACACTATGTTCCAGACCTTGGCTTGAGAACATTTTCTCTACTTGGATCTTAATGAATTTTAATTAATTACCCCTGGTCTACAGTTGGGCGGCACGGTGGTGCAGCAGGTAGTGTCGCAGTCACACAGCTCCAGGGACCTGGAGGTTGTGGGTTCGATTCCCGCTCTGGGTGACTGTCTGTGAGGAGTTGGTGTGTTCTCCCCGTGTCTGCGTGGGTTTCCTCCCACAGTCCAAAAACACACGTTGGTAGGTGGATTGGCGACTCAAAAGTGTCCGTAGGTGTGAGTATGTGAGTGAATGTGTGTGTGTGTCTGTGTTGCCCTGTGAAGGACTGGCGCCCCCTCCAGGGTGTATTCCCGCCTTGTGCCCAATGATTCCAGGTAAGCTCTGGACCCACCGCGACCCTGACTTGGATAAGCGGTTACAGATAATGAATGAATGAATGGTCTACAGTTACCTCTCATGTATTGAAGCTATGCATTATGGGAGATGTAGTTCTTACTCTGATTTCTTGGTCTTTGTTGGGAGGGTCGTCTCCAAGCTGATCTTGCTCTTCCTGATTGGTTGAAATTGTGTGGGCGTGGTCTCTTTGTGAAGCTCCTCCCCCAGCTGAGTGGGCGGTCCACTGTTTTTGGCTCTGTGCTTCTCTTTCCTTTTCTCTTTCCTCTCTTTCTTCTCCTTCTCTTTTTTCCGTGGTCTGCAGCTCTGAGGCTGAGAGAGTGCTGCCAGCTGCTCGTGGACTGCCTTCAGCTGCAGGGGGTGAGAGAGAGCACAAAACCATACCACGGTAACAGACCAATCAGGCATTTTCTCCACCCACCCTTCATCTAATCATGAAACAACTGATACGCTGACACCTAGTGGTCTGGATGTAGTAGAGAGACTATACTAAACATGTTTAAAAACATGACCCACCCCATGTGGTGAATCCCCTCTATAGAGAATAAACTGGTTCATTCAAGAACAAAAGAACAGCTTAAGTCTTCATCTCTTGTCATTTTCTTATAGAAAGAAACAAACAAACTTTTTAACAATATAACTTTTATAAATAATGTGTACTCATTTTTTTCTGGTTAAAAAATAACTGATTGCAACTTCAAGGCAGAGTTATCAGCAGTGGAGGAAACCCCATTGGTTTACACAAGACTAGAATCTCTCTCTAGCCCTTTCTCTCTCTCTCTCCCTCCCCTTTCTGTCTGTCTCTCTCTCTCACCTGCTCCTGAAGCTCGGCCAGTCTTTGAGCTCGTTCCTGATCTGAGCTGTCGTCTGATTCTGATTCGTCAGAGGAGGAGCTGGTGGGTGGGGCCTGTGTGGGCTGCTGTTTGATCGGCTGATGGTGGACAGCCGGGGAGGGGGAGGGCATAGGGGGTGTGTCCTCTGGTTCATCAGGCATCTTCGCAAATCGCATCTCAAAAACGTCCTAAATTCAAAAAATTTTAAATAAACAAGAAAGCGATTTAAAGTTAAATAAGACGTTGTATCACCCCCTGCTCTTACTGTAACGTATTATGCTCTGTCACAGAGGTCACAGATTAAAGGAACATTAAATATAGCTTTATATTGTCTCCTGCAGTTTCTGTGGTGCACTACACATTACAAAAATCCCTGTAGAGGTATAACATGAAAACTAAACTCGATAATTCTTCCAGGAAGTGTCCATCGTACTTGAGTACAGTTATATAACATCCTCCCACACACCTGTGTTCCTCCTCACCTGTAGTTGTCGAGCCATAGCCACTACTTCACAATCAGGAGGGTTGTATTTGTAACAGTTGGAGAACATCAGCCGCACATCTGCAGCAAACGCCTGAGGGTTTGGATACTGACCCCTGTTTAGTTTGGCCTGTTTGACACAAAATGACCTATTAACATTACTATCAGGATATCAGACTCTACAATGTGTGTGTGTTTGTGTGTGTCTCTGTGTGTGTGTGCGCCGCCGCCTCACCTTGATGGTGCTGAGGTCCATGGGATGTTTAATGATGTCGTTGTAGTCACTGAGACCGAGTGCCTTGGCATCCACTGGTCTGTAGAAGGGCCAGGCGTAAGCTGTGTGTTTCTTGTCCAACATTTCCTTCAGCAGATCAGCGCAGTACTGCAGCTGGAGCCCAGGGGGCACCACTGAGCCCCCCGTCAACCTCCCCCCTGAGCCCCTGGAGCCTGGGACAAGCTGACTTGAGCGAGAGCTCTCCCTCCTGGTCGCCACAGGGGGTGACTCGCTCAGCTGGTCGCTTGCATTCGGAGTCGTGGTATCTGCCTTCCTCTTCTGACTTTTCCTCTGCTGCGGAATCAGAACCAGAACCAAAACCAGTTCAGATTTAGATTCAGCTCAGAATTCAAATAAGAAATCTAGAATACGAACTGCTAAAGAGCGCCTTCACAATCAGCGTCGGTTAGATCTGGAAATGGAAACCAGATTTTACATTAAGAACCAGGCAAAAAAAATTAAATAAATAAAACAGCTCTCTTTCAAAAATAGAACTAGTCCAAGATCACGATCCAGTCAGAATCAGAACCAGTTCATAATAATGATACGATTTATTTATGTAGTGCTTTTCAAGAACACAGAGCTTTTACAATGATAGTACACAGAACAAAGAACATCAAAAGACAAACAAAAACAACACAAAATATAAAATATTTAAATGAGGGTCCTTAAATGCCAGGGAGCTGAACCGAGCCACAGGGTTTAAATGGGTCCCAGGATCAACTGTCATTTAAACAGTAGCAGTTAATATTCACAACCAGTCCATAAAAATTTCCCATTCAGAATCAGAACCAACCAAATTACAGGCCCCAGTCAGAATCAGTTCCTATTCAGAATCAGAACCAGTCCAGAATCAGAGACAGGTCACCAGGAGGCTCACCTTGGTGATGGGTGTGGCACTCGGGAGCACAGACCTGCTGGGCATCGCCGTGACAACAGAGGGGGTGGTGGTTGCCATGGAGCTGGAGAGAGAGTTGATGGAGTAGGGGCGGTCAAGGGCGGAGGGGCCGACTTCGGTAAGAGACGAAACGGAAGAAATGACAGAAGATTCGGGAGCGGATGAATCTGCAGAAAGAGAGGGAGGAGCTGAGAGAGAGAGAGAAAGAGAGGAAGAGAGCACAACAAATAAAATATTAAACCTGTATAGTCCGTGACATCTGTGGCTTGTCATTAAAGGGTGAAAGAGTGAGTGAAGCTACTGTAAAATGAAGGAGTGAACGGACCTGTTTCCCGTTTGGCCCTGCGGCCCCGTGGAGCCGACTGGATCAGGATCTCCTCCTTGGGCATCTCCGAGATCATCTGCAGGAACAGCTTCTCCAGAGCCTCCGCCATCATCACTATATCATCTCCAGGCTACAGAGAGAGGGGCATATAGAGTTAGCGTCCTCCTCTGAGCGTGTTTGTAATGTTAGCGTCCTCCTCAGAGCGTGTTTATGTTAGCGTCCTCCTCTGAACGCGTTTGTGTTAGCGTCCTCCTCTGAGCATGTTTATAATGCTAGCGTCCTCCTCTGAGCGTGTTTACAATCTTAGCGTCCTCCTCAGGACTCGTATATAATGTTAGCGTTCTCCTCTGAGCTCGGTTATAATGTTAGCGCTCTCCTCTGAGCGCGTTTACAATGTTAGTGTTCTCCTCTGAGTGCATTTATAATGTTAGCGTTCTTCTCTGAGATCGTTTAAAATGTTAGCGCTCTCCTCTGAGCTCGTTTTTAAAGTTAATGTTCTCCTCTGAGTGAGTTTATAGTGTTAGCGTTCTCCTCTGTGCTTGTTTATAACGGTAGCGCTCTCCTCTGAGCTCGTTTATAATGTAAACATTCTCTTCTGAGCGTGTTTATAATGTTAGTGTTCTCCTCTGAGTGCGTTTATAATGTTAGCGCTCTCCTCTGACCTCGTTTATAATGTAAGCGTTCTCCTCTGAGCGCGTTTATAATGTTAGCGTTCTCCTCTGAGCTCGTTTATAATGTTAGCGTTCTCCTCTGATATCGTTTATAATGTTAGCGTTCTCCTCTGAGCGCATTTATAATGTTAGCGTCCTCCTCTGATATCGTTTATAATGTTAGCGTTCTCCTCTGAGCTCGTTTATAATGTTAGCGTTCTCCTCTGAGATTGTTTATAATGTTAGCGTTCTCCTCTGAGATCGTTTATTATGTTAGCATTCTCCTCTGAGCGAGTTTATAATGTTAGCGTTCTCCTCTGAGCACGTTTATAATGTTACCATTCTCCTCTAAGCTCGTTTATAATGTGAGCGCTCTCCTCTGACCTCGTTTATAATGTAAGCATTCTCCTCTGAGCGCGTTTATAATGTTAGCGTTCTCCTCTGAGCTCGTTTATAATGTTAGCGTTCTCCTCTGAGCGCATTTATAATGTTAGCGTCCTCCTCTGATATCGTTTATAATGTTAGCGTTCTCCTCTGAGCTCGTTTATAATGTTAGCGTTCTCCTCTGAGCTCGTTTATAATGTTAGCGTTCTCCTCTGAGATCGTTTATAATGTTAGCATTCTCCTCTGAGCGCGTTTATAATGTTAGCGTTCTCCTCTGAGCGTGTTTATAATGTGAGCGCTCTCCTCTGAGCTCGTTTATAATGTTAGCGTTCTCCTCTGGGTGCATTTATAATGTTAGTGTTCTCCTCTGAGCTCGTTTATAATGTTAGTGTTCTCCTCTGAGCGCGTTTATAATGTTAGCGTTCTTCTCTGAGCGCGTTTATAATGTTACCATTCTTCTCTAAGCTCGTTTATAATGTTAGCGTTCTCCTCTGATATCGTTTATAATGTTAGCGTTCTCCTCTGAGCGCATTTATAATGTTAGCGTTCTCCTCTAAGCTCGTTTATAATGTTAGCGTTCTCCTCTGAGCGTGTTTATAATGTGAGCGCTCTCCTCTGAGCTCGTTTATAATGTAAGCATTCTCCTCTGAGCGCGTTTAAAATGTGAGCGCTCTCCTCTGAGTGCGTTTATAATGTTAGCGTTCTCCTCTGAGCTCGTTTATAATGTTAGCGTTCTCCTCTGAGCGTGTTTATAATGTGAGCGCTCTCCTCTGAGTGCGTTTATAATGTTAGCGTTCTCCTCTGAGCTCGTTTATAATGTTAGCGTTCTCCTCTGAGCGTGTTTATAATGTGAGCGCTCTCCTCTAAGCTCGTTTATAATGTTAGCGTTCTCCTCTGAGCTCGTTTATAATGTTAGCGTTCTCCTCTGAGCGTGTTTATAATGTTAGCGTTCTCCTCTGAGCTCGTTTATAATGTTAGCGTTCTCCTCTGAGCGCGTTTAAAATGTGAGCGCTCTCCTCTGAGTGCGTTTATAATGTTAGCGCTCTCCTCTAAGCTCGTTTATAATGTTAGCGCTCTCCTCTAAGCTCGTTTATAATGTTAGCGTTCTCCTCTGAGTGCGTTTATAATGTTAGCGTTCTCCTCTAAGCTCGTTTATAATGTTAGCGTTCTCCTCTAAGCTCGTTTATAATGTTAGCGTTGTCCTCTGAGCGTGTTTATAATGTGAGCGCTCTCCTCTAAGCTCGTTTATAATGTTAGCGTTCTCCTCTAAGCTCGTTTATAATGTTAGCGTTCTCCTCTAAGCTCGTTTATAATGTTAGCGCTCTCCTCTAAGCTCGTTTATAATGTTAGCGTTCTCCTCTAAGCTCGTTTATAATGTTAGCGTTCTCCTCTAAGCTCGTTTATAATGTTAGCGTTCTCCTCTGAGCGTGTTTATAATGTTAGCGTTCTCCTCTGAGCGCGTTTATAATGTTAGCGTTCTCCTCTAAGCTCGTTTATAATGTTAGCGCTCTCCTCTAAGCTCGTTTATAATGTTAGCGTTCTCCTCTGAGCGCGTTTATAATGTTAGTGTTCTCCTCTGAGCTCGTTTATAATGTTTGCGTTCTCCTCTGAGCGCGTTTATAATGTTAGCGTTCTCCTCTGAGCGCGTTTATAATGTTAGCGTTCTCCTCTGAGCGTGTTTATAATGTGAGCGCTCTCCTCTGAGTGCATTTATAATGTTAGCGCTCTCCTCTAAGCTCGTTTATAATGTAAGCATTCTCCTCTGAGCGCGTTTATAATGTGAGCGCTCTCCTCTGAGCGCGTTTAAAATGTGAGCGCTCTCCTCTGAGCTCGTTTATCATGTAAGCATTCTCCTCTGAGCACGTTTATAATGTTAGTGTTCTCCTCTGAGTGGGTTTATAATGTTAGCGTTCTTCTCTGAGCGCGTTTATAATGTTACCATTCTCCTCTAAGCTCGTTTATAATGTTAGCGTTCTCCTCTGATATCGTTTATAATGTTAGCGTTCTCCTCTGAGCGCATTTATAATGTTAGCGTTCTCCTCTAAGCTCGTTTATAATGTTAGCGTTCTCCTCTGAGCGTGTTTATAATGTGAGCGCTCTCCTCTGAGCTCGTTTATAATGTTAGCGTTCTCCTCTGAGCGTGTTTATAATGTTAGCGTTCTCCTCTGAGCGTGTTTATAATGTGAGCGCTCTCCTCTAAGCTCGTTTATAATGTTAGCGTTCTCCTCTGAGCGTGTTTATAATGTTAGCGTTCTCCTCTGAGCGCGTTTAAAATGTGAGCGCTCTCCTCTGAGTGCGTTTATAATGTTAGCGTTCTCCTCTGAGCTCGTTTATAATGTTAGCGTTCTCCTCTGAGCGTGTTTATAATGTTAGCGTTCTCCTCTAAGCTCGTTTATAATGTTAGCGTTCTCCTCTGAGCGTGTTTAAAATGTGAGCGCTCTCCTCTGAGTGCGTTTATAATGTTAGCGCTCTCCTCTAAGCTCGTTTATAATGTTAGCGCTCTCCTCTAAGCTCGTTTATAATGTTAGCGTTCTCCTCTGAGCTCATTTATAATGTTAGCGTTCTCCTCTGAGCGTGTTTATAATGTGAGCGCTCTCCTCTAAGCTCGTTTATAATGTTAGCGTTCTCCTCTGAGCGTGTTTATAATGTGAGCGCTCTCCTCTGAGCGCGTTTAAAACCTGAGCGCTCTCCTCTGAGTGCGTTTATAATGTTAGCGCTCTCCTCTAAGCTCGTTTATAATGTGAGCGCTCTCCTCTGAGCTTGTTTATAATGTTAGCGTTCTCCTCTGAGTGCGTTTATAATGTTAGCGCTCTCCTCTAAGCTCGTTTATAATGTTAGCATTCTCCTCTGAGCGCGTTTATAATGTTAGTGTTCTCCTCTGAGAGTGTTTATAATGTGAGCGCTCACCTCTGAGCTCGTTTATAATATTAGCATTCTCCTCTGAGTGCGTTTATAATGTGAGCGCTCTCCTCTGAGCTCGTTTATAATGTTAGCATTCTCCTCTGAGCGCGTTTATAATGTTAGCATTCTCCTCTGAGTGCGTTTGTAATGTTAGCGTTCTCCTCTGAGCGGGTTTATAATGTGAGCGCTCTCCTCTGAGCACGTTTATAATGTGAGCGCTCTCCTCTGAGGCGTTTATAATGTTAGCGTTCTCCTCTGAGCGCGTTTATAATGTGAGCGCTCTCCTCAGAGCACGTTTATAATGTTACCATTCTCCTCTAAGCGTTCTCCTCTGAGTGCATTTATAATGTTAGCGCTCTCCTCTGAGCACATTTAAAATGTGAGCGCTCTCCTCTGAGGCGTTTATAATGTTAGCGTTCTCCTCTGAGCGCGTTTATAATGTGAGCGCTCTCCTCAGAGCACATTTATAATGTTACCATTCTCCTCTAAGCTCGTTTATAATGTGAGCGCTCTCCTCTGACCTCTTTTATAATGTAAGCATTCTCCTCTGAGCGCATTTATAATGTTAGCGTTCTCCTCTGAGCGCGTTTATAATGTTAGCGTTCTCCTCTGAGCTCGTTTATAATGTTAGCGTTCTCCTCTGAGATCGTTTATAATGTTAGCGTTCTCCTCTGAGCGCATTTATAATGTTAGCGTCCTCCTCTGATATCGTTTATAATGTTAGCGTTCTCCTCTGAGCTCGTTTATAATGTTAGCGTTCTCCTCTGAGCTCGTTTATTATGTTAGCGTTCTCCTCTGAGATCGTTTATAATGTAAGCATTCTCCTCTGAGCGCGTTTATAATGTTAGCGTTCTCCTCTGAGCGTGTTTATAATGTGAGCGCTCTCCTCTGAGCTCGTTTATAATGTTAGCGTTCTCCTCTGGGTGCATTTATAATGTTAGTGTTCTCCTCTGAGCTCGTTTATAATGTTAGTGTTCTCCTCTGAGCGCGTTTATAATGTTACCATTCTTCTCTAAGCTCGTTTATAATGTTAGCGTTCTCCTCTGATATCGTTTATAATGTTAGCGTTCTCCTCTGAGCGCATTTATAATGTTAGCGTTCTCCTCTAAACTCGTTTATAATGTTAGCGTTCTCCTCTGAGCGTGTTTATAATGTGAGCGCTCTCCTCTGAGCTCGTTTATAATGTAAGCATTCTCCTCTGAGCGCGTTTAAAATGTGAGCGCTCTCCTCTGAGTGCGTTTATAATGTTAGCGCTCTCCTCTAAGCTCGTTTATAATGTTGGCGTTCTCCTCTGAGCTCGTTTATAATGTTAGCGTTCTCCTCTGAGCGTGTTTATAATGTGAGCGCTCTCCTCTGAGTGCGTTTATAATGTTAGCGCTCTCCTCTAAGCTCGTTTATAATGTTAGCGTTCTCCTCTGAGCTCGTTTATAATGTTAGCGTTCTCCTCTGAGCGTGTTTATAATGTTAGCGTTCTCCTCTGAGCTCGTTTATAATGTTAGCGTTCTCCTCTGAGCGCGTTTAAAATGTGAGCGCTCTCCTCTGAGTGCGTTTATAATGTTAGCGCTCTCCTCTAAGCTCGTTTATAATGTTAGCGCTCTCCTCTAAGCTCGTTTATAATGTTAGCGTTCTCCTCTGAGTGCGTTTATAATGTTAGCGTTCTCCTCTAAGCTCGTTTATAATGTTAGCGTTCTCCTCTAAGCTCGTTTATAATGTTAGCGTTGTCCTCTGAGCGTGTTTATAATGTGAGCGCTCTCCTCTAAGCTCGTTTATAATGTTAGCGTTCTCCTCTAAGCTCGTTTATAATGTTAGCGTTCTCCTCTAAGCTCGTTTATAATGTTAGCGCTCTCCTCTAAGCTCGTTTATAATGTTAGCGTTCTCCTCTAAGCTCGTTTATAATGTTAGCGTTCTCCTCTAAGCTCGTTTATAATGTTAGCGTTCTCCTCTGAGCGTGTTTATAATGTGAGCGCTCTCCTCTAAGCTCGTTTATAATGTTAGCGTTCTCCTCTGAGCGCGTTTATAATGTTAGTGTTCTCCTCTGAGCTCGTTTATAATGTTTGCGTTCTCCTCTGAGCGCGTTTATAATGTTAGCGTTCTCCTCTGAGCGCGTTTATAATGTTAGCGTTCTCCTCTAAGCTCGTTTATAATGTTAGTGTTCTCCTCTGAGCTCGTTTATAATGTTTGCGTTCTCCTCTGAGCGTGTTTATAATGTGAGCGCTCTCCTCTGAGTGCATTTATAATGTTAGCGCTCTCCTCTAAGCTCGTTTATAATGTAAGCATTCTCCTCTGAGCGCGTTTATAATGTTAGTGTTCTCCTCTGAGCTCGTTTATAATGTTTGCGTTCTCCTCTGAGCGTGTTTATAATGTTAGCGTTCTCCTCTGAGCGCGTTTATAATGTTAGTGTTCTCCTCTGAGCTCGTTTATAATGTTTGCGTTCTCCTCTGAGCGTGTTTATAATGTGAGCGCTCTCCTCTGAGTGCATTTATAATGTTAGCGCTCTCCTCTAAGCTCGTTTATAATGTAAGCATTCTCCTCTGAGCGCGTTTATAATGTGAGCGCTCTCCTCTGAGCGCGTTTAAAATGTGAGCGCTCTCCTCTGAGCTCGTTTATCATGTAAGCATTCTCCTCTGAGCACGTTTATAATGTTAGTGTTCTCCTCTGAGCACGTTTATAATGTTCGTGTTCTCCTCTGAGCGGGTTTATAATGTTAGCGTTCTTCTCTGAGCGCGTTTATAATGTTACCATTCTCCTCTAAGCTCGTTTATAATGTTAGCGTTCTCCTCTGATATCGTTTATAATGTTAGCGTTCTCCTCTGAGCGCATTTATAATGTTAGCGTTCTCCTCTAAGCTCGTTTATAATGTTAGCGTTCTCCTCTGAGCGTGTTTATAATGTGAGCGCTCTCCTCTGAGCTCGTTTATAATGTAAGCATTCTCCTCTGAGCGCGTTTAAAATGTGAGCGCTCTCCTCTGAGTGCGTTTATAATGTTAGCGTTCTCCTCTGAGCTCGTTTATAATGTTAGCGTTCTCCTCTGAGCATGTTTATAATGTTAGCGTTCTCCTCTGAGCGTGTTTATAATGTGAGCGCTCTCCTCTAAGCTCGTTTATAATGTTAGCGTTCTCCTCTGAGCGTGTTTATAATGTTAGCGTTCTCCTCTGAGCTCGTTTATAATGTTAGCGTTCTCCTCTGAGCGTGTTTAAAATGTGAGCGCTCTCCTCTGAGTGCGTTTATAATGTTAGCGCTCTCCTCTAAGCTCGTTTATAATGTTAGCGCTCTCCTCTAAGCTCGTTTATAATGTTAGCGTTCTCCTCTGAGCTCGTTTATAATGTTAGCGTTCTCCTCTGAGCGTGTTTATAATGTGAGCGCTCTCCTCTAAGCTCGTTTATAATGTTAGCGTTCTCCTCTGAGCGTGTTTATAATGTGAGCGCTCTCCTCTGAGCGCGTTTAAAACCTGAGCGCTCTCCTCTGAGTGCGTTTATAATGTTAGCGCTCTCCTCTAAGCTCGTTTATAATGTGAGCGCTCTCCTCTGAGCGCGTTTATAATGTTAGTGTTCTCCTCTGAGAGTGTTTATAATGTGAGCGCTCTCCTCTGAGCTCGTTTATAATATTAGCATTCTCCTCTGAGCGCGTTTATAATGTGAGCGCTCTCCTCTGAGCTCGTTTATAATGTTAGCATTCTCCTCTGAGCGCGTTTATAATGTTAGCATTCTCCTCTGAGTGCGTTTATAATGTTAGCGTTCTCCTCTGAGCGCGTTTATAATGTGAGCGCTCTCCTCTGAGCACGTTTATAATGTGAGCGCTCTCCTCTGAGGCGTTTAAAATGTTAGCGTTCTCCTCTGAGCGCGTTTATAATGTGAGCGCTCTCCTCAGAGCACGTTTATAATGTTACCATTCTCCTCTAAGCGTTCTCCTCTGAGTGCATTTCTAATGTTAGCGCTCTCCTCTGAGCACATTTAAAATGTGAGCGCTCTCCTCTGAGGCGTTTATAATGTTAGCGTTCTCCTCTGAGCGCGTTTATAATGTGAGCGCTCTCCTCAGAGCACGTTTATAATGTTACCATTCTCCTCTAAGCTCGTTTATAATGTGAGCGCTCTCCTCTGACCTCTTTTATAATGTAAGCATTCTCCTCTGAGCGCATTTATAATGTTAGCGTTCTCCTCTGAGCGCGTTTATAATGTTACCATTCTCCTCTAAGCTCGTTTATAATGTTAGCGTTCTCCTCTGATATCGTTTATAATGTTAGCGTTCTCCTCTGAGCGCATTTATAATGTTAGCGTTCTCCTCTAAGCTCGTTTATAATGTTAGCGTTCTCCTCTGAGCGTGTTTATAATGTGAGCGCTCTCCTCTGAGCTCGTTTATAATATAAGCATTCTCCTCTGAGCGCGTTTATAATGTGAGCGCTCTCCTCTGAGCGCGTTTAAAATGTGAGCGCTCTCCTCTGAGTGCGTTTATAATGTTAGCGCTCTCCTCTAAGCTCGTTTATAATGTTAGCGTTCTCCTCTGAGCGCGTTTATAATGTTAGCGTTCTCCTCTGAGCGTGTTTATAATGTGAGCGCTCTCCTCTGACCTCGTTTATAATGTAAGCATTCTCCTCTGAGCTCGTTTATAATGTGAGCGCTCTCCTCTGAGCGCGTTTAAAATGTGAGCGCTCCCCTCTGAGTGCGTTTATAATGTTAGCGCTCTCCTCTAAGCTCGTTTATAATGTGAGCGCTCTCCTCTGAGCTCGTTTATAATGTTAGTGTTCGCCTCTGAGTGCGTTTATAATGTTAGCGCTCTCCTCTGAGCACGTTTATAATGTGAGCGCTCTCCTCTGAGCACGTTTATAATGTTAGCATTCTCCTCTGAGCGCGTTTATAATGTTAGCATTCTCCTCTGAGAGTGTTTATAATGTGAGCGCTCTCCTCTGAGCTCGTTTATAATGTTAGCATTCTCCTCTAAGCTCGTTTATAATGTTAGCGTTCTCCTCTGAGATCGTTTATAATGTTAGCGTTCTCCTCTAAGCTCGTTTATAATGTTAGCGTTCTCCTCTGATCTCATTTATAATGTGAGCGCTCTCCTCTAAGCTCGTTTATAATGTTAGCGTTCTCCTCTGAGCTTGTTTATAATGTTAGCGTTCTCCTCTGAGCTTGTTTATAATGTGAGCGCTCTCCTCTGAGCGCGTTTATAATGTGAGCGCTCTCCTCTGAGCTCGTTTATAATGTGAGCGCTCTCCTCTGAGATCGTTTATTATGTTAGCATTCTCCTCTAAGCTCGTTTATAATGTTAGCGTTCTCCTCTGAGCTCGTTTATAATGTTAGCATTATCCTCTAAGCTCGTTTATAATGTTAGCGTTCTCCTCTGAGCTTGTTTATAATGTTAGCGTTCTCCTCTGAGTGTGTTTATAATGTGAGCGCTCTCCTCTGAGCTCGTTTATAATGTTAGCATTCTCCTCTAAGCTCGTTTATAATGTTAGCATTCTCCTCTGAGCGCGTTTATAATGTTAACGTTCTCCTCTGAGCGCATTTATAATGTTAGCGTTCTCCTCTGAGCTCGTTTATAATGTGAGCGCTCTCCTCTGAGCTCGTTTATAATGTGAGCGCTCTCCTCTGAGCTCGTTTATAATGTTAGCATTCTCCTCTAAGCTCGTTTATAATGTTAGCATTCTCCTCTGAGCGCGTTTATAATGTTAGCGTTCTCCTCTGAGCGTGTTTATAATGTTAGCATTCTCCCCTGAGGTTGTTTATAATGTTAGCATTCTCCTCTGAGCTCGTTTATAATGTTAACATTCTCCTCTGAGCGCGTTTATAATGTTAGCATTCACCTCTGAGCGCGTTTTTAATGTTAGCATTCTCATCTGAGATCGTTTATAATGTTAGCATTCTCCTCTGAGCTCGTTTATAATGTTAGCGTCCTCCTCCCCAGACAGCGAGCATATATCGGTACACCACTAACTGTAGACCACTGCTGGTCCACCATCGGACCACTCAGATGACTGTCCTGTACAGGACATAACTAATTATTAATCTCCTCAAATAGATTTTAAATTCACAGAGACCTTTATTGTGGAAAAAACAAACTAATACAACTATTACCAACAACTATGAGAGATATAATAATGAGAATAAATCTGATATAAAATGATTATGCTAAAAATGTTGACACTGTGCTGGATTAAAATTATTTACTGATCTTATTTATAAAGAATAACAAAAGAACCTAATGAAAGAAAAAAAATGTAAATTGAACTGTGAATGGAAAAGTGCTAAATTGTGGCATTTTGACTAAAAATCTGTTTAATTATCAGCGGTCCGCCCAGAAAACGCTGTGCAAAACACTAGTCGATCTCCAACTTTGCCCTCAGTGGGCCAACAGTGGTCCGCCGTCTCCTTGCTATCAGGGTCTGAGTGCGTTTATGTTAGCGTCCACCTCTGAACACGTTTATGTTAGCGTCCACCTCTGAACACGTTTATAATGTTAGCGTCCTCCTAGCGCGTTTATAATGTTAGCGTCCTCCTCTGAGTGTGTGTGTGTGTGTGTGTGTATACCTTGTTGTAGATATAACAGTTGGTGAACATGGTGTTAAAATCCTGGATACACTCCTGAGCATTCTTGTAGAATCCACTCTGCAGCCTCTTCTTTATTGTCCCCATGTCCATCGGAGTCTTTATGATTTTATGATAGTCCTAAGAGAGAGAGAGAAAGAGAGAGAGAGTGAGCAAGGGGGGAAATTAGAAGGTATAAAAGTAAGATGAGGGACAGAGCAAGGTAAATGAAAAAGAGAGGGAGAGACTGAAGTGATACTCAGAGAACAGAGAGAGAACAGAGAGAGATGGAGAGAGATGTATACAAGAAGCTCACAGGTAGGCAGAGTTTAACGGCATCTACGGGAGCCTGGAAGGGCCATGACAAACGATGCTTCCACAGCGTCTTCAGGACCACCATCCGCAGGAACTGCAACTGATTGGTCCGTCTGTGACGGTGGGTGGGGTTTGTGGCCTCAGGGGGTAGCGGGTTAGAGATGAGGGGCGTAGCATTCACCCCGTCTCCCATTCTGATTGGAAAGGGTCTGGATCTGAAGACACCCAATCAGATTTCAGAGTAGAGTGAAGTGGGTGGAGCCAGGACGGTGACGGCCATTACTGACATCACTAAAAAGTACGATTATAACAAAAAAATTATTTAAATTAAAAATAATACTAGTTTTACATGTAATAACCATGTATTATTATTAAATATAGTAATATTTTAATAGTAATACTACAATTATAGTCATTTTAAGTCACTGCAGCAAGGGGGCTAAGAAGACAAGGACAACATAGCACTTTTATGCTTAATGCTATTTACTGGACATTCAACATCAAAGGCAATAAAAATATTCCACAAAACACACACACAGCTAGACAAAACTCTAGAAAACAACAAAATAAAAAACAACAAATTGTCCACAACATCAAAGAAGCTCAGAGCTTTGTGTTCTATTTTAAAAAGGCGGGGCTTGGCAGTCTGTCCAATAGGAGCTCAGAACTTTCGGTTCTATTTTAAAGAGGCGGGTCTGGAGAGTCCATGCAGTACGAACTCAATGGAAGTTTCGTAGCCTTTACGCAAGTTTACTAACCCTCAATTTGCCGCTATATAGTTGCCGCTCGCTACGCGACGGAGCGGCGTTTCAGGAATCTTCAGTTCAGCTACGGTATTCACAAAAGCGTTTTACGTCAAAGCGCAGGTGCAACCGCAGAGCACTGTGCTATGAACAGAACGTAACCGATGTCACGAATACGGCCTTCAACAAACAGGTCAATATTCGGAAAAAGAGGGCGAGAAAATGCGGATTAAGATCCGGATTAGTTTGAACAGAGTATTTAATGTCAATCTGAATAACGACATTCTGTAAAAAGATTAATGTGGCGCCTTATTCGCCCGCTTCGTCATCTAATACTCCGTTCCACCTTAAAACATGCCTGAAACCGCTAAGACATTTAAGGTGGAATTGATCATTGCAGAATTCGTAGGAAAGACAGGCGAGTAAACATCTAGATTCACGTCAACGAACATAGGTTTAATTAAGCTAACAAATAACATAAACAATTAAGCATACGAAAACGTTTATATGTTGCAACAAATAATCATTATACTTTTAAATTTACTAGGTCTATGTATGGGAACTTTCCGCTCCGCCTTAAACGGGACAACTCTGCCGTAATAACTGCTTCTGTATTTAAGGTAGAACGGAGAATCAGAATAAGAGGTTGGAGAATTAAGGGGCCAATGACACATTTCATCTCTAAACCAAATATCTTCGACACACAGCCTTAATCACACACCCTCCACCTCCAGCGCCTTCGAAACACCAGCCCCACGCACCGGTAAACACCGATAAAAATCGCTTATTGACTCTTTATTGTTTATTTATTTACCTTTGGTCCGGAGCTGTCAGCGCGCCACACACCGACGAACAGAGCCGGGAGCCGAACACAAAGGAACCGACTCCTCAATTCCATCCGTTCGTGAATCAAGAAACGAGGGTCAACTCCAAAGCCTAGGAGTCGAATCCATGTTATGAGATTTAGTGTTAATACACAAATCAGAACACACATACACGCACACCAGGGCTAATCAAACAAGTGTAGAACTCCACATCATGACTTTTAGCTTTGAGATTTTTGTAGAATCGACTTAGATTGGATTCACATATTTCAGAATCGACTCTAACGATATTGGAATCGAACAGCGTCGTCGACAGAAAAAAAAAAAAAACACGATGACGCAAGACGCACAGCCACGCCCCTATACGAAGCAGCTTAACCCATTAAAGCAAGAACATGTCAGAAAATAAAGCCGTGGTAGGTCATTTATTTCAGAATCGTGGTTCTGTTTGAGATACTCTTTAAACTCTGAGTGATCAATAAATCACACATTCTGATCATAGATCACAGGACATTATTCATCTAAACTTTCCTCCCTCAAGCAATCACTCTCTTTGGCATTTCTCCCTCCAGATTTATCATCCTTTTGGCTCCTCCAGTTGTAGTCTGGCATTCCTCCCTTTGTACTCATGTTAACCAGATAAATTAAGCCTAAATTCAAACGTGTTCCACAGGACAGGACTTAAGGCACATTCTTATAACACAATTCAGAATTGTATGAATCTGTTCACGTCTAAAAATCCTCCTTTCTGAAAATCAGAATCAAAAACTTTGGGTTAGTTTCCTGGCTCAGAGAAGAGTTCTGATCTACAATTAGCAGAGCAGGACATTCCTACTTGGGGTCAAATTATCCAGGTATCCCAAAAATAAATAAATAAACATATATTTAATAAAAAAGCCCACAGGAAAATCACTGGATTTTACAAATCTTTATTTTCCAGCCAAAGTCAACTCTCAGTGGAAGCAGTTTGTAAAACACATTTTAACACTTCTAACATACACAAACTTAAAAGATCAAATCAGAACGCAATCCCGGTTTAGGAGACCGTTTGACTTGTCCACACCAGTTTCAGAAACACTGAGAAGTTACGTATACACACACACACAGTGCCTTCACAGAGGGGAAAATAATAATAATAATAAAAAAAATAACTGATCTGGAAGTGTAGCTCTCATTCAGTAGAAGTATTCTGCTCATTGTAGAAGTTCCAGGGCTGAGCAGGACACCCATATAATAGAGTTGTGGGCATGGCTGGATTTTTCTCTGAAATTAATGTATTTGAAAATATCTGCAATCATCAGCTTGTAGCATTATTGAAATAAAACTCCTTAATTAACTCAGACCCACAACTACCTTATAACAGCCATCATTTATGATGACTACAGAATGAGCAGAGGATTTCAGAAGTCTATAGAAGACAGGATGTAAATTGTCTGGTTCAGAGTAAAGAAAATGGACTGGGTCGGTACTGCTACTCCACAGTTCTGTTCCAGGATCAGCCTCACTGCAGACCTGGATCTGAGAAGTTGCTGTGGCCTGATTAATTAGGACAATAGGATACAAAGGGTGGGTCTGTCCACAATGCAATAGAGCAGCTCTCTCTGACCTCAGATCAGCGAGACACAAACAGAACTACAGTACTTCTCTTGGCGCAGGAAGAACACTGTACTCGGTGTAAGGGTTTTAACACAATTTTAATAAAAGATGTAATAAAAGTGACCAAAAACAAGAAAAAGGATGTAGAAACAGTTTGTAATCTTTCATACAGAGTGGACCAATCCCTTTCAAACTGAGACCAGAGAAGAATGCAGGGTGGACAAATGTAACGGCAGAGAATTAAAGTGATGTTACTTTAAACTAGAAAACAAAGTCTCTAAAGTCAAAGTAAAATGTATAGCTGGACAAATTCATCCACAAAATATTCAGACGTTCACCTTGAATTCAGCTGCAAATAAGGGGAAAAGATTAAAAACCTCAGAGTTTTTCAGACAGCTACGTTTTCAGACGCTTGGACTCATCTGGAGGTGACCACTGACGTTTTCCTGGAACAGACCTGAGTGACGGTGTCCATGGAGGAAAAGGGGGTCATTTCTATTTGTATGCGTTTGTTATTTTATTCAGTTTCCCCTGCTGCCCCCTGCTGGCCATCAGCGTTAGCTTCACCGTCATCCGTCCCCTCCAACTCCTCCTCTCCCACCTCCACCCCTTCCACTCCCTCTTCCTCTTCCTCTTCTCCCTCCATCTCCACCTCTGCCTTCTCATGTCCTTCCCCATTGCCCACTGCCTCTGAAGCAGGCCCCACCTCTTCAGCTGCAGGCTCTGCCCCCTCTTCACTGGGCCCCGCCTCCTCAGTTGCCGGCTCTGCCCCCTCTTCACCAGGCCCTGCCTCCTCAGTTGCAGGCTCTGCCCCATCTTCAGCAGGCTCTGCCTCCTCTCCTTCAGTCCCCGCCTCTTCACCCTTAACCTCATCCTTCAGGCTCTCATTGGCCAAGTCTCCCTCCATGTCCTCGGGGTCCTGGTCGTCAGGGTTACCAGTGAATGGGTTTTCGCCCTGTCCACGGAAACAGAGAGGAAAAAATACGTTTAACAAATTTGTTATATGTTTATTCCATAAACTACATTTTTATACATTTGTCACGTTTTGATGATATTTGAAAATAAGGAGCATAGATAACTGCTCTATCAAATACAAACAATTACATCCAATAAACAGTAATGTTTCATAAAAACAGTACTCCAACATTTCCCTAAAATAACAATAAATCCTTTGTCTTCCAACTTCTGAATTAAACATAAACCACAGACCTTCAGGTAGCACTCCAGCTTCTTCCCGATGCACTTGTGGTTCAGGATACTCCGAACCACAGAGACACAGGATCTCTTCGACTGCTCCATCATCCCCTTCAGGAAAAATAACCACAACAGAGGAGTTAAAAAAAAATGGAGAAAGCCCAAAGCAGACCAGATTACTCTACTTACTGTTGCAGAAAGTGTGTGTGTGCGTAAATCACTGCTGTCCAGTGACAAACAAGCACCTTCAAATGATCTTTACACAAGAAGGAAATAACCTTCAATGGAAGTCAATATAAAAATATTTAATTCAGAGTAATTTCTTATTGTTTCTATTGATTCATTCACAGTGAGATTTACACAGTGTGAAGGACAGGTGCTGTGTTCCAGTGATGTAGTAACTAATCTACAAACACGGACATACTTTGGACAGCGACATTATGCTGTACATACTGCTGTGCATGTATATAACCTGTTGTGTTAAGGAGTGTATGTATGTATAACCTGCTGTGCTGTAAGAAGGTATAATTGGTGTGTGTACCTTGCGGTTGAAGTTGTGATCAGGTGATCTCAAGTGTTTCTGGATGAGCAAATACTGCATGGGGATGTAGAGATCACACGCAGCACAATGAGCTGCCTCAACTTTCTTCATGAAGTGCTCCAAACCGATGTCTAACACACACAGACACACACAAAACACACAGGGATGGGTCCACAATCAAAACACTGATGAAGTTAAGATGTTGATAATGCTGGCCATCATTAAAAGTCATACTCAATCATGCTACAATTTCACTGTAAACACTCTTCATCTTTCAGCAATAAACAACAATAATCTGAGGAATGATACATGATGTAACAGAATAAAATGCAGTAAAATAATGTGATATTTAAAAGTCTAAACATCAAAATACTGGTTAAAGGAAAAGAGAAGAGTTAAAGCCCACCTCTGGTCAGGTCCTGCTCTTTATAAACCTGACAGATCGCAGCAAAGTGATTATCCATCTGAGCGATCCTCTGCTCTGTCTTCTTAAACCGATTATTCAGATATTCCTATCAAACACAGACACACATTTAGTGCTTGCTGGTGTCTCCACAAGCTTTTCATGATATGAATGGGTGGGTATGTACTAATCCGGTGAGAATTGGTGGAGATTATTCTAGAAGAAGCTTGAGGCTGGCGAGCAGTGTAAATGAGCTCAAATCTATGTGGTCTAAAGAAAAACCATGCACCTCTAACATAACTTTATAGGAGAAGGAAAACCCTCTTAATTTTCAAAAGAAGCCAGTGTAAAAAGGTTTAATTCAGAGTAATCTGGGAGTGTGTCTATTGGTCATTCGTCATGAAATGTCCACACGGTGTGAAGGACAGCTGCCGTGATCAAATGACACACTAAAGTAAACATCCACACACACACACAGAGATATGTGTTTTTAACTTGGACAGTGATGATATTTTTTTGAAGATATTGAAAAAGGACTGGAAATCAAAAAATAAATTCAAATGAAATGTGTGAAATTCAGAGTCTGAACACTAAACAGCTCAGTCTACTTCAGGTGGAATAGTAAATTAAAAAGTAGCAGTGGTTTACCGCAGTGGTTCTTAACCCTGGTCCTGGGGGCCATGGCCCTGCAAATTTCCTCCACACTCCTTCACCCGCCCACTTCAACTTCGGAAGGGTTTTAATTACATCAGTTTTGTTGGGAGCAGAGGGAACTAAACTCTGCCAGGACCAGGCCAGAGAACCACAGGCTTACAGCAGTGGAGACTAACTGCAATTTGAGGCAGGGACTGTAGCCTTCTAGCTGTTTTTAATTCTGTAGGGTGACACTCTGGGTGTTTTTCCTGACGTAACCGAACAGAGGGAAGATGTGGTGGTACCTGCAGGAAGTCCGTGGTGGGCTTGGACAGCTGGTTGGACAGGAACCTGATGTGATCTTTGTGGAACTTGCTCTCCAGATGGATGGCCATGTCTTCGCGATAGTATGAGCGGAACTTACAGATGGAGCAAGCGAATGTCAACCTGAGGACCATGGAACACAGAGGACAATCAGAAAAAACTTTTAGCTCTTTTCAGGTCAGAGAAGGGACACAGGGGAGACCCTGAACACCCTGCTATTTTATTGACGTAGTTTGTAATCTAGCAGACCATCTGCCCTGGTGTCTTCTACTACAAACACCCCTTTTAACTACAGCATTCAGGTGTGAAATCAATAACTATTTAAACACCCATAGACTGTAGAACAGAGCTGCACTTAGGAGCTCACTGTATTTCAACATGACACTGATAATCTTATCAAAACCCTGCCCTGCTGGAGCTGCCCCAGAAAACCGTAAGTAAAAAAATACTGAAGTGCTTCTGCTTGTTTATGTAACCTCTCAATGACCTGTATTGTGCTTGTAATTAGGGCTGGACGATGTGGCCAAGATTTATATCAAGATACATTTCTTAATTTCAGTCGATACAATACAATTCCAATGTGGATATTAACAATAAAAAGCCACAGGATAACTGCCAAAAAACACATCAACATGAGACAACATTAAAACCGAGTGCTGAACTGACAGCAGCGACCCCTAATGATCACCAGTCAGTGACAGATGCTGTAAACAATGCATATTGAAATGGTGAGGAAAAAAAAAAATTTTCTAACAGTGAATTTTTTTTTATGTATAAAAAGCCCTACTTGCAATCACATTATCTCAATCCAGACCAAAGCAGAAATCTGGTTTAAGTGACGGAGAATCAGACCTTTCAAAGATGCCCCGCCTCTTCCGGACTTTGCCAGCAGGAGTCGGGATCTGTCTCTCCTGTTGTTTTTTCTTTGGCTGAGGGGTCTCCCCTTTGACAGGTGTGTCTGGAAAAAATTAATAAGCATAATAAATGAATAAAATAGACTGAAATAAACATGCGAGCAGATTATTTCTAAACATATTCCACTGGATCCCAAGTTGTTTTTATTAGGTATATACTGAAAAATAAGCAAAGTTTTTCAATTAAACAAGGGACCTATTATGACTAATACACAAAGTTTAGACATTACAGACACTCCACAGGAAGAAAATAATTGTTTTTTGTAAACCATACAGATTCTTTTTTAATAAACCAGTCATCATGGCTGAGAACGTAAAAGAAAATGGGAGTAATATTTTAAAACAAAATGCTCTGTCTGTTTGTAAATTTGTAAAATGGAGACTACTTCTAAGATGAAGTTTACAGTTTTATAAGAGCTAGTCCCCCCCCTCCCCTCTTTATTTAGTATTGATAATATCTTTCTTTAAAACTTATGTTAAATTTATATTTGCTAGAGTAATGTTTAGGAATCTACAGCCATTTTGTAACTGATTTTTTTTATTCATACAGAAGGAAAAAATGGACAAGTGCTGTAAATTACGAACACTAAACACAGTGCATCTGGCTCTATTGTATAGCTGTGTGTTGCAGTTCCACTGTAGTTGTATTGTCTAAGTTAAATAAATAATGAGGTTGGCGGACCAAGCCTGGGGACAGAGCTTGAACAATGACGCTAATAAACACTTACCACCACTCTCTCCTTCAGCAGCTGGTTCAGATTTCTGCAGATCAGAAAAACAGTCTCAGTCTGATATACTGGTTATATCATCAATAACGTTCAGTGTTTTAACACAGTCCTGTGTTAGCAGAGGAGTGGGGCAGAGTAGAAAATGCCCCAAAAATGTGTTTCTCTGCATTAGTTTTTATTTATTTATTTATTTTAAACTAAAGGCTTCGTTGTGTTCCCTGGGCAGATCGAGAACAACGTCCTTTTGCTCTAACCGTCCTTCCGATTGTGTTCTTTAGTATTGGAACGTAACTTCGGTAGTGGAGGATGACATCAAGCAAAAACATGAGAACATAAAAAGACACACCGCTCTAGTCTCCCTTGTGGTGATATTATTAACAAAAAGTTCTTTGTCCACATCCCCACACCTCTGAGCTGCACCCTCTAGTGGATTCACTGCTTAACATCATCGTTAACAAAGGATGCAAGGAGCTGTGGGGAAGTGATGCCCACATTTAAAACAGATGCATTCATTTTGGTACAACTGAAAGAATAATAGTTACATCCCCGTTTGGCTGAAACTCTCATTTATAACAAACACATCAGTTCATTTCAAATAAAAACGTAAATACTCACAGTTGGAGTTCCAGGTTCTTTATCGCCCTCTTTCTGACCGACTGCTTCAGCTGGAAAACAACAGACCGCGAACAGATACTTTATGAACTTTTTTTTTTTAAAGTAGCTGTTACAAGCTGGTACCTGTTAGAGTAACATTTCTCTCCCTTTAAAGAAATTTTCCCAGAAAAAACTTGAGAATTTCTCCACTGGAATTGAAGCTAAGGCCTACATAAATACCGACTGGAGCGGAAGAGCACAGCAGATTTAAGATCAGTCAGTGAAGCCCTGGCAGATGTACCATTATCAGTCTTGTCCTCCTCCGTGTCCTCCATCTTCCCCATTTTAGGCTCCGGTTCATCAGAAGGAGCCTGAGACTGCTTCCTCTTCTTCTGTCCTTCATGCTGGGGTTTCATCGGTTGCTACAGCAACACATCCACAGGAAAATGTTAACACTCGAGTTGGGCAACACTCTCAGATCAACAACCGACCACAAACACACTCAGTAACTTCATACATACGCTATCAGATGATTGGTCTTTGCCAGGGCAGGTAAAACTGCAGCGAACCAGTTTGGAGGTGTTCTGTACTCTAACTGAGCATTTTATCTTCCTTTGCTTCCTTTTACTGGTGAAATGGTGTGACGATGGGCAAAAGACTGCAGTAAAAAGCCTCATGATGGATACGGCAAAAAAAAGTTAAAGCAACTCTAGGTAAGAATTGATATTGTTGGCTCCTTATTTTTGCTCCCCTACAGTTGCAGAGTCTAACTCACACTTACAGTACTGTCCTGAAATCAAGGAGGAGGAAGACGAAGGGGGTCATTTCATACCCTCCTCCATGGGATACACAGTGCAATTTCTGCAGTGCTGAGCCCAGAGCAGCAATAGCAGAGGCCCTTTTCTCCCCGTTACAGCTCAGTGGAGTACCACAATGATTTCGAAGCTTTGACTTTGAGATAGAAATACTATCTAGTTCATTAAATTTATTACAGCACATTTCTTTCGCTGTTAGGATGCAGTCGACGTTCTTCAACTCATGTAAACAGACCACGCACCTAGTCGTTGAGGAAATAAATGCCCATGGGCCTCAGGATATTTTTTTTTTAAGTTTGGGAGCAGTTCACACACAGCCTATACTATGAAGAGGATTGTGGTAGTATCTGACAATGAAGCTGAAGGCAACAATGTGGGGTCAGAATGTTTGGCAGTCAGGTGACATGGACCAGTGTCGGTAAGAGAGGACATATCTTCCCATTTGTTTAGTGCTGTCACTGATGCCAAAGTGTAAAAATAACAAATGGTTCTTTACTGAACCTCGATGTAACCACACCTCCAAAACAAATTGGTGATAAACACACGTCACCTGACAAAGACCAATACATAAGGGCTGCTGACAATTACAGGGGCCATGCCACAAGACATCTGCATGAACAACAATCAAAGCTATGGCAAACATGGCTCCACCACACTTTCACAACATTCAGAAGTGAAAAACTTCACATGCACTTACCTCTGAAAGCAAGCCTTCAACTCTGAGGTCTAACACTGAACTGACTGTTCTCCAAAAGGTTCAGAATAAACTAGTCTACACCAGATATACAAAGCTGGGATTGTTTATGAACAGGGCCTTGCAGACTTTGTACCAACTCTGAAGAGTGGTAGGAAGCGGAGCTCTGGTGTGTGAGAATGCCTTACATTGGGATAATGATCATTTTAACTGGGGTATTTAAAGAAAAATAGAGATCAAAGAAAAATATAAATCAATCTGAGGCTGCCAATGAAGACAATAGTCTGCTCTTTGGATCAATGAGAGAGTGGGTCATGTTGGTCTACCTGGGGTACAGTGTGGTGGGGGTCAATTTCTGCAGATTATAAGAGTTACAGGGACACTACATCAGACATTATATGAGTGACTGATGAAAATCATTTTCACACGTGTCTCCACACCTCAGGCTTTGCAGGCTGGAGTAGGAGGGTATTTGGTGGGATTTAATGGGTTAAATCCAGTGCTTTGCTGGAGGTACTTACTCGGTTGAGGGGTCTCTTGCGGGTGCGTTGACGGTTGACCCTTGGGCCCCCTCCAAAGTGCCGGACAGGAAAGTCCTGGGAGCCGCGCTGAGGCTGGAAGACCCCGCTGTCGGGGTACATTCGGGGGGCCAGGAGCGACGGCAGCTTGCCTCGTCCTGAGGGGGAGTGGCCTTGCCCTCCGCTCCGCCCACCTCCACCTCCCATAGAGGCTTGATCTTGCCTGCGGCCAAAGCCACGCCCATCAGGAGCGCCGCCCCTTCTCGGGGACCTCTGTCCCGCCCCCCAGCCGGAGCCTGAGAAGGCGTCTCGTGCCTGCCGCATTTTGGCGGATCCGTAGGCGGCGGAGCTGTCAAAGCCGCCGCCCCCTCCTCCTGCCCCGCCCATCGCCCCGAAGCCCACCATGTTGCCCCGGGATTCACCGTAACCATAGTTACCGGATCTGTAGAGATCTCTGGGGCCAAGGGCGGAGGAGCGCGAGTCGAAAGACTCGAACTGGTCAAACCTGCAGGGGAGGGAGGCGCAGAGCAAGCAAGAGATGAAGCAGCGACACCTCGCATTTCCTTCTTTAATTCTCTTTATTTCACTGTCTCTCGTTTCAACCTCCTCCTTTCACTCACTCACTCTCTCCCTTGATGTCTCTCCACCAAGAGAAGGTCATGGTTACATGATGGTGACTGTACTCTGGATGACAAAGACACTTAACCAAGCTATTCCCAACATGGATGTCTAAACTCAGCAGCACTTTACACGGCCAGAGAAGGTGCAGCGTGGGAAGGTAAGTTTGAGTAACCAAGTACCTTGCAATCCCATGCGCGCCCTTGCCAATTTGGGATAGAGCTGTGCCAGGTTTGCTGGGAAGAGACAAATAAATGTGACACAAAGAAAGAGGGAAATAACTTCAGCCAAGGGGATTTTGTTTGTCATGACATTAACAAAAAAAAATCAAGCCCCAGGGCATCTATGTCAATAAATGGGAATGCATCGGATTGTCAAATCAGCCATGGGTCTCCCTTTGCCCTTGGACTTCAACAGCATCTTAGGAGAGAGATTGAGTCAGAGGTTCTTGGAAACAGAGAGGTCAGGCAGCATTTCCTGAGACTTCTTTGGCAGACAGTGGGTGTACTTTGCAAACCACAGCCAAAGACTTAGGGAATTCAAAGTGAGAAGGAATGTGAAGCTGTACTGGCTGAATTGGCAAAGCAGTACAATGCAACAGATGATAACTCACATCACACTCCTATCTAGAACGCTGTTCTCCAAGTTGACCACACCTGTCTGCCAGCACTGACAGTGGCCCACTCTTCAGGGGCATGCAAATTATTTCAGCTACAAAAAACTGGGATCAGACTATTCTTTTCTGAACCCTTCCATCTGTGGCTGTTTCCAAGAGTAGTTAACATTTTTACCCAATAGATCATCAAACTAATCCTTTTGTTTTGTTTGGAATTAATCTAAATCCGTAAGTGTTTACTTTGGGTGTTCAACAAGGTTGCACTGTCGGACGACTATATTTTTACAGTTACATGCTAAATCTAAGAGTTGTGATGAGAAATTGCAAGCTACATTTTCACAGCTTCAAAGTTCATTTCTTGGGAAAAATCACTTTTGTGTCAGTTTAATCGAAACCAAACCAAGAGACTAATGCTACAACAAACCATGATCTGTGAGTAATGAAGCCTTACTGCACCTAATGTAACATCTGAAGTAAAATCCTGGATACGTAACATTACTGCATTAACTCTGGCTAAAAATTTGTCATATCAAAAGCCAAACTGATTTGGGTGTGGGGGGTGAATGAAACGCTTATTTCATGGGAAAAAGGAAAGCGGTACTAGATCTGCAAGTATCTGCTTTCTACAAAGTTACATATTGGTAGGTTATAATACTTAAATACTGGCGAGTAGAGAACATTGATCTGAAATGGCAGTAAGCACACCCATAAAATCTGACTCATGTCAGGCTTGTGTATGTTACCTGTGGCCTAAAAAATGTATTTTTAGAATTTGTAAATAAAAGACACAGTGTGCTGTAAAGAACTTGGCTTCCAACAGGCCTCTTCAATTATGTTAAATGTGGGGGGGGGGGGGGTAAAAAAATAAAAAAATAAAAAATTGGAAAGGTGTAAATCAAATATTCAAACCCATAAAAGTGACACTCAAGCACTGAGATTCAGGAATAACCCAGATTAAAATAAACTAGACCAGCAGAAACAAGGCCCAGATTGGCAAGAAAAACAGAAATAAAAAGGGGAAAACATTAAGGTTTCAAGGACCAAATATTCTCCAGAGTCTCTCTGTAATATTCTGTGCGCTCCAGAGTCTCTCTGTAATATTCTCTGTAACATCTTTCTATCGTGATCTATTTAACAGCCGTGTCTACTAACATTAAAAGCTAAATGCTATGCCATGTTGGGCTGCATGTACGTGTTATGTGTATGCTACTTGGAGGGGGACGGAGGCAGTTCAGAGCATATACAGAGGAATGGTATCTGAGTATCAGTCATGTGAAAGATGTGCATGTCTTTACCTGTCACTGCGACCCCCTCCTTTCATGCTTCCCTCCAGTTGCGTGAGCATGTCGAGTCGCTGGTTGATTTTGGCAATTACAGCGTCTGCATTGGTTCCAGTGGAAGACAGAAGAGACGCTCCAGAGAGACCCCTCTTCATCTGGTCTGGCCTGCCCCCATATCCTCCTCCTCCTCCTCCAAAACCTCCTCCACTGGACATGTCATTATAACTGTACATGTCATAGCTGCCTGATCCTGGGGAGCAGAAACGTGGGTAAATAACGCTTCAGAACTTCACTGCACTCAAACAGTAATATAATTCATTTATCCTGCGAAGCTGTCAGTCTTAGTCTTGTCTTACTTTAAATCACACGAAAAAAAATAAAGACCTAGGTCACAGAAACAAAATAAATTAATAGATAATAATAATAAACACTACACAATACACATTTTTTTCTGATCTTGTTTTTAATTTACTTGCTCTTAATGGATTTTTATTGCTTCTGATTATCCTGAGATTTCCTTGAAATGTAAAGTGCATTACAAATAAAATGTAAAAAAAAAAAAAAAAAAAAAAAGGACGTCTAACATCCAGGAGATAAGAGCCTAATCAAAAAAGCCACTTGGATTTGATTGGTCAGCAATGATGAGTACTTAAGACATTTTAATTTTATTACCAGTTTTACTTCATTTTCTCCCTTGTCCTCTCCAATTCCACCCTTTCACCAAGGCTCCCCCAATCCCCAGGAGGGTGCAGGGTGACAGTGCACTTCCTCCAAGACCAACCCACCAAACTGCTCTCAGAACATTCATTCATCTGTAACTCCTTATCCAGTTCAGGGTCGAGGTGGGTCCAGAGCCTACCTGGAATCATTGGGCACAAGGCGGGAATACACCCCGGAGGGGACGCCAGTCCTTCACAGGGCAACACAGACACACACACACCTACGGACAATTTTGAGTCGCCGATCTACCTCCGACTGTGGGAGGAAACCGGAGCACCCGGAGGAAACCCACACGGACACGGGGAGAACACACCAACTCCTCACAGACAATCACCCGGAGCAGGAATCGAACCCACAACCTCCAGGTCCCTAGAGCTGTGTGACTGTGACACTACCTGCCACTGTCAGAACAACCTCTGTTTATTATGGGTAAAGTTTGGAACAGCTCAGGCACTGTTTCCAAGAGTTATAGATTTGATATTTTAATAATCCTATCGGATTAACCCTTGATTCCATGCTTAGATAGGAACACCATGTGTAAATGGGATAAACTCCTAATGGTAAATCAGCCTAACCTCTGTGTCATGATCGATATGGGGAGAGTGTCTGTCAAATGCCATTGTGTATATTATGAGTTTCTTACCTCTGCTGGAAGATGCTCCTCCACCACCCCAGTTAGAGAAACCTGTTCGACAAGACCACACAAGAGATAACAGCTCTTTATACACACACACACATCATAAATACAAAATACCAGTCAAATCTCTAGAGACATGGTATTAAAGGATCTCCTGCACGGTTTATCCTTGTTAGCATATGCGAGGGGTGTCGTTAACCTGTGGGTGTGCTATTATCACCAAAATACACTGAATTATCTTGATATTATTTTAGTGCCATAATCATCCACCCCTAATGGGCATTGAGGGAAAACCGATGAATCTCACCAACAAAGACAGCCTATTTGATTAAAGACAGCATTCAGAGTTTCTCAGGGTGTCATTTGCACCCTCTGGTTGTGGTGGGAGGGCTCCTTTAATAAACTCTAGCTTTACCCAAGCTCTTTAGATCAGCTCTAGGTTATAAGAAGAGCCATACAGCCTTGAAGGCCACAGCTCGAACACCCACACTGTGCTGCCAGGTGTCTAAGCTCTTCAAACAGGGAAAAGAAAGTCGCCATTCGCCATACTCCACCCCAACCTTTTTCATCACTATGAATATAGTCCTGATATTTATTCAAATTAAGCTCTTCATATTTTAAACTGTGCATTCTGGTGAAGTATTTAAGCACTTGTAATCTCTTTGCTCAGCACAGCTTCCCTTTAAAGGGTCATGTACCCAACTAGACACTTCACCTTTAAATTTACTAACATTGGGAAAGAATTAGCACTGTGTAGTTCCTCTGGGTCATGGGTTTAAAGAGAAGTTGTAACCACAGTGAACACAGAGGCGGAGACTGAGTATTCACAGATCCGCTCACAATGAAAGTGCAGTTAAATCAAACTATTACACCAGTAAGAGTGTTTTTTTTTTATATATCTTCTAAAGCTGTAATTCTGAACACAGATGGGTTTTAAAGTTTAGGCGAATGATTGTAATTATTAAATTATTACTCAGCTGGACATCTAGTGTTTTAAAATAAACAACATGCAATAATAAACATGCATTTAATGCTTGTATAACTGAAAACACACAGTAGGTCACTAGGGGGCAGTTAAAAAAAAAAAAAAGGGGGGGGGGGGGGGGGTTTAGGTGTCTTGCCTTCTTCAGCCATGGATGTTGAGGAAGAAGACAGTTCTGTTCCATCACTCCCCCACCCCCAATTCTGTGCCAGATGAGTGGATTAACCCGCCTACCATCCACCAAAATTTACATAGTGCAGTTTCTGCCATACTGTGCCCAGAGTAGCAGGGCCTGAGGCTCTATTCTCCTGTCACAGCTCAGTGGATTTTGAACACAATGATTCTGAAACTGTAACATTAAGGTAGAAATATTACCTAAAGTTGCTTTATAAAGGGACAAAGCGCCAAGCCTGTGTAGCATGTTTGGAGCCCTGGCGCCATTTTAGTGTCATCTGATTGAACATGACCCATATATGTCCTTACATCCACCACTGCCCTGCAGTCCACAGAGGATGGAGAGGCTCTTTAACCCTGAGAGCATGTTTATTAGGGCCGTACAGAGAGAACAGCGGGCCGGGGACACAGTCAGGCCCTGGAGCCCAGGCTCGCCAGGTCTGCAGCATGTTGTCTTTGTTAGGCCGAAATAAATAATAAATATATGATTAAATCAACCAAAGTGTTCAAAAACAACACACAACCCGAAATACGACTAAAAATAGCCCATTATTCGCACAAAATCCAGTTCGCATTTTCCGATCCACCTTAAATGCTATACACTTTACATGTAACCACCGCACGGTTTAAGGCAGAACGGAAAATTCAACAAAAGGACCGGTGAATAAAATGGCACCGGGTCTAATCAGCTCGCTTAAATCAAGCTAACGAGTTACACAATGAGGTAAAGAAAAGCCCGATCCACCTTAAGAATATGGTTGTAGTTTTATTTACGACCAATTTTTAAATAAAGCCGTACCTGATCCGTATCCGCGTCCGTCCATCTTCTGATCCTCTGCTAGAAATCACTCAGCCGAGCAGATACAGCGGCCAAGCAGGAGAGAGAAGCGTCGCTATTGGTCAGTGCCTCTGATTGACAGGCGAGGCATCCAATCGCACAGTAATATTTATTTGCATAACGTGCCACGGACGCCAATCGACAATGGATAGGTTGCATGTTGCGTTGTGATAGGTGCTTCTGTTGGAATGACAACATCTTGGTCCAATGGGAGATGCTGCTAGTTTGCATTTTGCATTGGGTGGGACATATTTTTTCTTAGGGTTGGACTGGTTGGCGGTTTTGCTGAGGGAACGACTTACAGTAGGGCGCACGTATTAATTCATTCTTAAATAATCAATTTAATTTACACAAATACCAACCAGTTGGATTAATGTATGGAAGGTTATTTGTGACAATATTATATTATTAAATGAATAAAGCAATAATTCATTAAAAGGAGAATCCATTAATTAAATGTTTCATTTAATTATTACAATAAATGCTTACTTTTTTTTATTTATTTAATCGTTATCTAAATTCATTCATTCCCTTTCTAAAACCGCTTATCCAATTCAGAGTCACGGTGGGTCTGGGGCCTAGTTGGAATCACTGGGCGCAAAGCAGGAACACACCCTGGAGGGGGCGCCAGTCCTTCACAGGGCAACACACACACACACACACACACTCGCACCTTCACTCACACCTATGAACACGTTTTTTGAGTCACCAATCCACCTACCAATATGTGTTTTAGGACTGTGGGAGGAAACTGGAGCACCTGGAGGAAACCCACGCGGACACGGGGAGAACACACCAACTCCTCATAGACAGTCACCCGGAGCGGGACTTGAACCCACAACTTCCAGGACCCTGGAGCTGTGTGACACTACCTGCTGCGCCACTGTGCCGCCCCGTTATCTAAATGTTAACTGTAAATATTTTATTAATTGTATTATTTAAATTATTTAATTATTTAACTATTTATATATTTATTTAAAGCTCCTTACAGCTTGTACTATGAAATAATACAATTTGTCAACATCATCCATCATATACATTCAATTCATATTTTTGTCTACTGATGATAGTTTTAAGGGGCATACATTTCGAAAAGTTGCCCTGAACTCTTAACAGAGGCTGCAAATTTAATTAAAGAGGGATTAAGAAACACCCCTGCTGCTCTGTTATATTCCACTCAATCATGTTCCATCAGCTATGTAGAAAAAGATCCTAGCGTTAGCCAGCCACAAACTATCGACATTGCACTCATGCAAACTAAGTTTATATGTGTATAAAACCTCACCATTCTGACTTGATGGCAGACCAAATCAATCAATCTGCCTGGATCAGAGTTAAGCTCCGCCCACTGATGGATGATTGATGATGTAGACAGATTTAATTATTTAATAGGGTAGGCTGCAAGGCACAAATATATAAATAGTTACCTAATTAATTACATTATTTAAATAATACTATTAATAAAATGTTAAAATTGCATTTAAATACCAATTTAAAATATTACATACAATCATTTAAGCTATCATTTCAAAAGGTAATTATTAAATGAAACATTTAATTAATACTCCAGGACATTAATAGTCAACAAACCTGAGTGATCGCGTGAAGCGGTGGGACGACAGCACCAGCGTCTCAGTTTACTATAATTCCCTGTGTCCATGGACCCCCCAGATCTGCCGCCTTTATCTATGGGGGAGCATTAGCTACCAAAAGATAAACTAAACAAATGTGTTTTTAGCCTAGATTTGAAGATTGTGTCTGAGTCCCGAACATTTTCTGGAAGATCATTCCAGAGTCTGGGGGCTTTATAAGAAAAGGCTCTTCCCCCAGCTGAGGCCTTCTGAATTCTGGGAACAATTAAAAATCCAGTATTCTGTGATCTGAGTGAACGTGGAGGCTCATAATAGGAAATGGTATCTTGAAGATATTCAGGAGCAAGCCCATGTAGAGCTTTATATGTTAATAACAAAATTTTGTAGTCAATGCGGAATTTAACAGGCAGCCAATGAAGTGATGATAAAACTGGGCTGATATGTTCAAATTTTCTATATAAAATAAAATACACATGACTGTGTACCTGCCTATGGTTCAAACACCATAGTGAAATTCGCAGATGACACCACGGTTTCATCTAGGCTTGATTACAGACAATAATGGAACTGCCTACCGGGATAAAGTACAGCATCTGTCTATATGGTGCCATAACAATAACCTGGTACTAAACACGCTCAAAACAAAGGAGATCATCATGGACTTCAGACTGACTAGGAACCAAGCTCACGCCCCCATTCACATCAACAGAACTGCAGTGGATCAGGTGTCCAGTTTCAAGTTCCTTGGTCTCCAGATTTCCAATGATCTCACCTGATCCTTGAACTCCTCCGTCCTCATCAAAAAGGCGCAGCAGCGCCTCTATTTTCTTCGGAGTCTGAAGAAAGCTCACTTGTCTCCCAGGACACTAGTGAACTTTTACCGCTGTACCATCGAGAGCATACTTACCAACTGCATCTCTGTATGGTACGGCAGTTGCTGTGCTGCAGACCGCAAAGCTCTCCAGCGGGTGGTAAAAACAGCGCAGCGCATCATAGGCACCGAGTTACCTACCATCGAGGACATCTACCACAAACGCTGCCTGGGCAGGGCAAGAAACATCGTCAAGGACGTCACCCACCCAGATCATGGACTTTTCAGCTTTTTACCATCTGGCAGACGTTACAGGAGCCTCCGTTCCCACACTAAAAGGCTTTGTAAAAGTTTTTTTCCTGAGGCTGTTATCCTGATGAACACTATTCAGGCACTTTAAACAAACATTGCACAATCATTTCATTGCACCTTCTGTAAAGTTGTATTTAATTTATCCTTCAGTACTTAATGCATCACCTACACAATGTTACTTTGTTTACATGTTTTATATTTCAATATGTATATATAGTTACTTAACTTCCATAATCACAATGTCATATCACAACTGCACTTTATGTAAATAATGTTATATATTGCACTTCTGGTTAGATGCTAACTACATTTCATTGGCCCTGTACTTGTACTCTGCACAATCACTATAAAGTTGAATCTAATCTAATCTAAAAATATAATGAGTGTGGCTGAGGTGCGTACATGGTTTTCTGCAGTGTGACCTCTTAGATCTCTAACCTGTTAAATGTGTGTGTCAACCAGCACAAACAATCACCCGACACCTTCGGTCCTACTCATATATCTTTGTTTTAATTTTCAAGAATGATATTAAGATGTATGAAAGTACAAAACACCCAGGAAACACCAAGGGATCTGAGAGTAGCCCTCTTTGGGGGACAACGACGACTCCTATCTTCAATTTACAGAAAAAAATCCTTCTAGTATAAAGTTAGTGTTCAGATACAAAATTCTGCTCAGAGTATATGAGAAAGAGAGATGAGAGAAATGAGAGAGAGAGCAGGAGAGAAAGAGAGAAAGATCAAAGTATTTGGTCCCAGAATAAACACAGAGATAAATACAGAACAACATTTAAATTATTACAAAATTAACCACAAACCAGAGTGAAACAATATCATTAAAACCACCTCTGTGGGTTTATAAAGCATCAGTTTATAAAAATTCACCCTTCATTTACTGTAAAACAGCTTCCCAAACCTTCCTGGAATATCAGTATAACAGGATACATGGAGTCCTTTACTTCATGGTAACAGACCCTGGGTTACACAGGACTCAGTGATCAGACCCCTTCCATATACATCTACCAATTCGAATATAAACCCACAAGCAAAAACAACAGTATGTCCAAAAGTGTTCAGACAGGGGGCGCTCTGGGGCCAGGAGCCTAGCATCCTTCAATACCTTTGGGTTGAATTAGGACCAGCACTAGTTCGCCAACAAAAGTATCTGCCCTGGCTAATGTCCGTGTGGCTGAATGCTATCAAATCCACTCTGCAAATGTGTCCAACAAATACATACATAGCCTTCCAAGAGGAATAGAGACTGTCCACATATAGTCCAATGTCCAGTGTATTTCAGGTTAGTGTTGTTTAGTCAGGATTTCCTGGTTTAAATGGATACTAAAACCAAGCCCTGGTTTTGGAAAACTGATCTGAATCTATTGTTTTTTTGATGTCACAAAACCTTGCGATTGTACATCTCTCTGCCTCTCTATCCTACATCAGTTTAGCCCCGCCCAATACACTATTCACTTCTTGTAAGGAGTGTGTCGGCGTGGAGTGGCTCATGAATGAGGCAAGGTAAATCCCGATTTATACTTCTGCATCAACCCCACGCAAACCCTATGCCACAGCCCGACGCGCACCTCTCCAGAAATGTAACTACGCATCGCAGTGATGCAGACCGTAGACTGATTGGTCAGCAGTCAGAGGGACATTGTTGAAGTTGAACAGAAGTAGTACAGGAACATGAACTCCTCTCCCTCTCACACAGAGACGCAGACAGCAGCACACTCACAGCCAGAGATTTCCTCAGACACGGTGTGGGCTTCAGCGATGAATAAAAAGGTTGAACAAAGGGAAAACACGGAGGACTCTCCTGGTGCCTCATATTAAATCTGCTCTGTCTCAAACAACACCCTCCTACAGAGTGCACTTTAAAGATTTATATATCTATTACTACTACACCACTACGTTGTGTACTACAGAGTGTAGAGAGAGATGTGTGAGATTCAGTGGTGTGGAGGTGTAACTGCAAAGCAACGCAGACACCAACGCAGAGGAATAAACGCTCACAACGGTGTAGGGCTGTTAAGAGAAGAGTAGGCTCTGCGTCGAGTCAGTGCAGAAGTATAAATCGGCCTTAAGAGGGCGGTCAGTCAGAACACAGCTCATTAACATATATTGATTTTAAAGATAGAGTAACAAACCCAGCCCGAATGATTCTGTGGATTAAAGTGGGGTCTGAAAAAGGAAGAATGAATATTTAAATGTATTTAAAATTGGACATGAGGATACGGTATCTTTAAATTTAAAGTGCCTTAGAACCCCACCAGAATCCTCTAGTGAAGACACAGTGATGGACAGTGTCTCAGTTGGACTCAGAGAATGGAGGTGAATGGATCCAGACGTCCTCCTCTAAAAGCCCCTCACAGAAAGTGAGGACAGTGGACAGCGAAGGAGAATGAAACCAGACGTCCTCCTCGTGAGGACAGTAAAAATGTGGGACACACGGCTGATGTGAATAAAATGCTGGGTGTGTGTGCTGGAGACGCCTGGTTCCATTCACCAACACTGAAGAGAAGTCTCTACCGTCCACCACTGCCCACCAGGACACTGTACATCATTGTGCTTACAATTCACACAAAGGATTATGGGGGAAGTTTAGAAAAACAGATAGAATTCTTGTGAAATAAAGGGGCAGAGTCAAATGACAGGGGGAGGGGATTAGGGCTGTGAAAAAATTGGACGGGAACGTTTGGCAGCCAACTCCTCCACGGCAAATGTGTAGTGATACTGTAGAGAGAGAAACAATAATATTATTATCATCATCACTATTATTGTTATTATCATCATCATCATCATCATCATTATTATTGTTATTATCATCATTACTATCTCTGTTCTGTTTTTACTGCGTCTGGTTTTCAGTGTTATCTTAATGTTAAGATCATTATAAGAGAGAGAGACAGACACACAGAGAGAGAGAGAGAGAGAGAGAGAGAGAGAGAGAAAGAGAGAACAGAGAGACAGAGAGAGAGAGCAAGAGAGAGAGAAAGAGAGAACAAAGAGAGAGAGAGAGAGAGAGAGATTAGTGTGATCCTCACTCTACCACTTCAGATTCGTCTTTGTTCTAAGATGTGTTAGCCCAGCTAGAGCCCTATTTAGTGTTTTATAATTTTATTAAAAAGGAGAGTCTGGGTGTTGTTTTGAAGCAGATTTATAGTTTAATGTAAAAACACAAAAACCCACAAAATGAAATGAACACAAGGAACCAAATGTTCTGCAATGATACTAAGAGCATCACACCCACACCCACACGCACACACACTCACACAGCAGACACACGCACAAAACAAACAAACCTCGTTTTCTATGTCATGGATGGATTTGATACGGATGTCATCCAGCATTGGAACAGTTGCCTGAGAGAGACCGAGAGAGAGAGAGAGAGACATTGTTAAGGGAGGAAAATCAACACAAAAAAGAAGATAAAAAAATAGAGAGATGGAGAGATGGAGGCTAGAACAAAGGCTAAAAAAATAATGAGGATAAAAATAGAAAGCGAAAGAGAAAAGGAAAGAAAAACAAACAAACAAAAAAAAAAAGAATGAAACAAAGGCTGTTTTTTAATTAAATATTTGTTTTTGTGATTTGCTTTAGTTTTGTTTTTACCTTTTCATTCGTCTGAGTCTCGTACTTCGGGTGCAGCGCAAATGGGACTCCATCCATTGCTGAGGAGGGAGTGGAAGAGGAAGGGGGGGGGGGGGGGGGGGGGATTAACCCTGATGTGATATGACACATACATCAGATTGTTACTAATGACTAGGAAAGTAAAAACAGGTGCATCTCAGTGAATTATAATATCATCAAAAAGCTAATTTATTTCAATTCTAGTTTAATTCAGTTCAAAAAGCAAAACTCGTATAGATTAATTACACACAGAATGATCTATTTCAAGATCTGTTTATTTCTTGTAATGTTGATGATCATGGCCCACAGCCAATGAAAACCAATTTAATTACTGAAAGGCATTGTTGATAATATTCTAATTTAGTGAGATGCACCTGTAAGTCCTTGGCTCAATGTTCAAAAATCCAACTGCCTCAAGGAAACTGTATGTACAGCCAGCACAGGTTCATTTGCCTGTCTCTCACCTGTAATTTGTCTGTTTGTTACCTGTGTCTCAGGTGTATTTTTTTACCTGTGATTCCGTAGATATTGCTGCTGTCGTACACCGTCTCGTTCAACTCATTCTTGTCCAAGGTTTTGCGGCGGCAGCTGAGTTTGGGCGGAACTTGAGGCTGATTACTGAAGACAGTCACAGGTTAAAGTTTATTTTCTAACATTGATCACGGGCGAGAACACCAGAGGCACCACACCTCACCTTTAGAAGTTGTACTTAAGCCAGAAACCTCGTTTATATGAATATATATTTCAAAGTTCTTATTTTAAAGCAAATATAAAGGCCACACCAAATTGTATAACTCTCGATATCTCAAAATCTGCAAGACTAAAATTGTGGGACCAGAATTTTAAAGTTTTACTTCAAAATCATTAAATCAATTAAAATGGAAAGAGTTGAACTTCTAAATCACAGGTTACACTCTCAACAACATCCTGTCATTCACAGTCAGATACAGCACTCTATTTTTATAAAAAACGCAGCTCATATGAGACAAACATGCTTTGTAGTCCTGGTATGAACTTGTTTATAATCCGACAAAACATAGATTTTGAAAGAGCTCTTTGTTTTTATGTGTTTTTCACACTGGATTACTCCCAGAGACTGCAATGAGAGCACTATGTTTAGAAACGGTAGGATTCTAACAAAATGAGGAGCACAGATACCTTCAGGCATTCATGAGTTATAAAGCTGAGAATACAAATTGTGCTGTGTACTCCGCAAACTGATTCGGGTCCAATGTGTTAAGGTGAAAGTCAGACCTGGGTCTGAGGGGAAGCTGGGTTTCGCTGGACTCCAGAGAAAGCTGCCGCAGGTCGAGGCTAATACGGCGGGGTTTGGCCTTAGGGGTAGGGGTGGAGAATGGACCCTTCATACACCACAGCACATAACCCAGAATATCCCTGTAACACATACACACACAGACACAGAGTCATACACTCAATATTTAATCTAGACAGAGGGACAGACCCCAAGCAGGTAGAGTGGGGACAGAAGACCAGAGAGAGACAGAGGGACAGAACCCAGGCAGGTAGAGTGGGGACAGAGAGACAGAACCCAGGCAGGTAGAGTGGGGACAGAGAGACAGAACCCAGGCAGGTAGAGTGGGGACAGAGAGACAGAACCCAGGCAGGTAGAGTGGGGACAGACAGACAGACCCCAGGCAGGTAGAGTGGGGACAGAGAGACAGACCCCAGGCAGGTAGAGTGGGGACAGAGGGACAGAACCCAGGCAGGTAGAGTGGGGACAGAGGGACAGAACCCAGGCAGGTAGAGTGGGGACAGAGGGACAGAACCCAGGCAGGTAGAGTGGGGACAGAGAGACAGACCCCAGGCAGGTAGAGTGGGGACAGAGAGACAGACCCCAGGCAGGTAGAGTGGGGACAGAGAGACAGACCCCAGGCAGGTAGAGTGGGGACAGACAGACAGACCCCAGGCAGGTAGAGTGGGGACAGAGAGACAGAGGGACAGAACCCAGGCAGGTAGAGTGTGGACATAGGGACAGACCCCAGGCAGGTAGAGTGGGGACAGAGAGACAGACCCCAGGCAGGTAGAGTGGGGACAGAGAGACAGACCCCAGGCAGGTAGAGTGGGGACAGACCCCAGGCAGGTAGAGTGGGGACAGAGAGACAGAGGAACAGAGAGACAAAACCCAGGCAGGTAGAGTGGGGACAGAGGAACAGAGAGACAGAGGGACAGACCCCAGGCAGGTAGAGTGGGGACAGAGGAACAGAGAGACAGAGGGACAGACCCCAGGCAGGTAGAGTGGGGACAGAGGAACAGAGAGACAGAGGGACAGACCCCAGGCAGGTATACTGCTGCAGCATCATTTTGCTCTTGGCCGTGACTCTGATGTCCAGGACGGCGTTGGTCACACTGTCTACAGGGACAATACGGACACACACTCGCTTCTTCTTCCACACCGATGCCTCTGAGAGAGAGACGCGCGCACACACACACACAAACACAAACACACACAAAGAGTTAAGATCATTCATATCAGTCTTACTCATCTGAAGCCACTGATGAGGATAAAGGGTGAGAGCAGAGGGTGTGAGGGTGAAGGGTGTGAGGATGTGAAGGCGGAGGGCGGAGGGTGTAAGGGTGGATGAGGTGTAAGGGTGTGAGGTGTTAGGGTGGAGGGGTGTAAGGTTGTGAGGGCGGAGAGTGTGAAGTGTGAGGGTAGATGGGGTGTAAGAGTGTGAGGGTGTTAGGGTGGAGGGGTGTAAGGGTGTGAGGGCAGATGAGGTGTAAGGTTGTGAGTGTGTGAGGGCAGAGGGTGGAGGGTGTGAGGGTGGATGAGGTGTAAGGGTGTGAGGTGTGAGGATGTTAGGGCAGAGGGCGAGTCTTACTTGGCTCCATGAACTCAGGTATGTAACAGTATCCATGGGGAATCGTGTCTTTATCAGAAATCACCTGCACATCAGACACCACCATCCCACCTGCCAGATCCTACACACAGAGAGAGAGAGAGAGAGAGAGAGAGAGAGAGAGAGAGAGAGAGAGAGAGAGAGAGAGAGAGCGCGAGCGAGCGAGCGAGAGAGAGAGTGTGTGTGTGAGAGAGAGAGAGAGAGAGAGAGAGAGAGAGAGAGAGAGAGAGAGAGAGAGAGAGAACAATTACAGTTACTCCTCTTTCCCTGTGTTCTTCAACACTATTCATAAACTGGTTCATTCAGAGAGGAGAGGGTCGTCTGGGCACTTCATATCAAAACTTAAATTATAAATAATCTGTTTTATAAACACAGTTTGAACCTGTTTGGGATTAAAAAAGACTGAGGGCACCTTTAAGGCATTATTGTGTGGTGAAATACCTTGCTGTAACAGAGATAGTATCCAGACTTCAGTCCAAAGCCTCTGGTGAAATTTGCCGCAGTTCCATCTTCAGTCGTCCCGATCTGACAACAAACAATAAACAAATATACAAACAAATAAACAACAACAGGGATCACAGCGCAGCAGAGACCTCTCAAATTGAGCAGCCGTCTGCTCTGTCATTATTGTCTGTACTGTCGGTACTGAATACGAGGGGCGTTTGGTCATTTCTGGGTGTGGGTACAATCTCCTAACTCTGCAGGTAATATTTTATTGAAAAGATATAACAAATGTATAGAAGTTAACGATTATTACATAATAAAACACACACACACACTTACACCAAGAACTTACTGAACACTTCTCGATATATATATATTTCACAATTATAACTCAACATCAATGCTAATCATAACAACATATATTAACAACTGTTATAATTCTAGTATAACTTTATTGTAGAGCAAACACCTAGTCTCCAAAATGGTGATTGTTCAAAAGCATGAGAATTAAAACCTCTGTAAATTTTAATGTAACTGTAAAATATGTTTAGTTCCATCCCAATCATCTTTAAACTTTCACACAGTAAAGGGCCATGGTAAGATATGAGGATTCGATGACTTTTATTCTGTATAATGTTTGCTTTATATGTGCATCCTAAAATAAGAGTCACTGAGGTGGAGGGATGTGGTTGTTGCCATGGTTACCAGGGTGTAATAGCTGGGGCAAGTGGTGCCGCTGGATGTCCAGGCCAAGGCCGTGATCGGCCTACTGTGGGCGCGCGACACTGACATCTAACAGAGAGAGAGAGAGAGAACAATTATATTGAGTTTACCCCGATGAGTATCTACATTTCTATGTCAAGAAATTCAATTTTGATTCCAACAAAATTTAATAAAACACTCCCACTCAAACACACACACACAACTGCTTATAATGCTGAAAAATGTGTTCACATTTTGTCTTAATCACAGCTCATTCGATATTCAGCTCCTGGGATCTCTCTCTATTTTCCCTCACCTGTCCATGGACATGAACAGATATGGCTGTGTAAAACAGTCACTATCAAACAAGATTCAGTTCAGTGGGACATTGCTTGTGTTTGTTCCCAAAGGAGCGTTGGTTCTGACTGAAAAACCCACTCCTTGTGGCCCCCTCACTAATGGGGAGCAGTTGTGGCTCAAGTGCCTTGCTAAAGAGTCCCCCAGCCCTGGATGTTGAGGGAGGAGACAGTACTGTCCCTTCACTCTCACCGACACCCATTCTCCTGCCGGTCCTGGGGATTTAACCCGAGACCTTCCAGTCCCAAACCCCCACAACCATTAGGCCACAGCTGCCCCACAACATCACGCTTCACAGACCGGGATTCGAACCCAGGCCGCAGCAGTGAGAGCACCAAATCCTAGCCACTAGACCACCAGGGAAATGTGTGCGGGCAAGTGAAAATCGGAATTGAAACAAAGAACATGTTTTAAACATGACCACCATCATGTGGGGGATGCACTCTGTGAAGAATAAACTACTTCATACCAGAATGACAAAAAAAATCTGATTCACCTTAAATGATTACACCTTTAAGGTTTATTTTGTTTTACGTTCTTGGTTTATTTATAGTATATAATTAATTCTAAAAGTGCATGTAAATATTACTATACTATATTATACTATACTGTTATTGAATACACACACACACATGTATATATACACACACAAACACACACACACACACACACACATATATATATATATATATATATATATATATATATATATAAAAATATATAAAATAAATAAATCTTTATATATTTATAAATTCATCGTTTATGTGTGTGTGTTTTATTTCTCCAGATTAATATTTTCAGCTTTTGTTCAAACACATCCCACACCTATAAACACCTTCTCATAAAAACACCATTTTCACTGTGAATGTAACACAAACACAACCGAAAACATGAAAACAGGACCCCAAACACTCACCTGGGTCCCGCAGGTAAAAGTTCAGCCGAGAAAAGCGCTCAGTTAAAGTAAAAAACCTTTAAAAACTTCAGCTGACGCTAAAACTTTCACCAACAACAAACAGGAAGTGAAGAGACGCTCCTTACTACAATTCCCAGCGTGCACCTCGGTCAGACCTACGCGGAAGACCCTGTTAAAGTGCTGTTAAAATAAAAGTATCGGGGGCTGTTTCACAAAGCAGTTCTCCGTTTAGGCATATTCGGTTTAATAAAGCGCTCTGCTATAAACATTGCTGAATTTATGAAAAATGTACACAATAATAATAATACTGAGGAAAACAATGTTTACTGCACCAATTGCCAGGACACAATTAAAAAAGAATGGTTTCAAATTTTCAAGATAATTAACATTTTTCTTTACAGTAAATATTAAAAATAAAACATGAGAAATATTTGTAGTATATTAATTGCTATTGTGAATTGATGTTATTGCCCCAGTGGGGAATCAGATAATATAAATCTAAATTAAATATAAAATATAAATATATATTTCTATACACAAAACATAATTTTGATGTTGTAAAATGGCACTAGAAGGACTGGCGCCCCTTCAGGTTGTGTTCCTGCCTTGCGCCCAATGATTCCAGGTAGGATTCGGACCCACCGCTGCCCTGAACTGGATAAGGGTTACAGACAATGAATGAATAAATTAATCATTTCTTCTGTGCCATTTATGAGGTACACTTTGAAGTAAATTTGTATAAACTACAAAGCCCAAGTTTTTTTTTATAATTTTATGTGAGCAAGCAAGTCAACATTTATGAAATGTTATTTTCCTATTGTATTTTTTATTTGTTGCCATTGTATACACTTTTTAATATCATGAATATTACAGCTGTGCTGTATGTTTTATATCTGCTCATCTACACATAAAGAGAGATAAATTGTTTTCAGGATAAAAGATTCAACACAATTTAACACAGACATGACATCTCACAGTCTAAACATATCTGAACTAATTTCCATTGAAAATGGAAGTGTAAAGGATTACTTTTTTTTTTATTAAAAAGCAAACTCTTTTTGAACTTGTAATGAATATTGCTTAATCTCTCATTGATCTTCATGGCCTTAGGTTGTCCAATTTCATGATCACAGAGGAAGGCTGTTCTTCTCTGGCTTTAGCTCTGAAATCAAACCCAACAGAGAGATACATCTGAACTATGATCAATCACACAGCAGAATCATAGTACGGAAACCTGGTTTATCATTGCAGCAGAATAATAGTTATTTGGGCACTTCTACTGACACCTAAAAGCCCTAATCTTATAACTAAATGAAATAATGAAATATATAATAATCCCTAAACATGGCCACCCCCATATTGATGGAGCTTTTCTATGAAGCATAAACTAGTTCATTCAGAATACAAAGAATTGCATTTTATTACAAACATGTTACAAAATAGCTTCCATAAATGTTCTAGCTAGATGTTTGTGAAGAAATGACACAGAAACCAAACATCATTTTAATACAGTACTCAAAATTACTGTGTAGAAAGAAGAATGTTGTCATCAGCTTGGTGGTTTTGTTTATTTAACATAGACACTACAGACTCGTTGTTACATTAATGGCCACAGAAATTAAATATATACATATTTCTATATTTTCAAACAATGTAAAATTTCCATTCAGTACCATTCAGTTCTGAGTCCAAGTATGGAATATAAGCTTCAGAATGTGCTGGTATTTAATTCTCAAAAACTAACACATTTCAGCATATATCTTAAGTGGTCCTCAGAACAAAAGTAAGAATAATACTTATGACTCATAAGTGTGTCTGATGATGGCAATGTCCTTATAAAGCACCAAATGCTGTTTTAGGGCTAGTGACTCCCCCTTTTGGAGCATCTTCCACCTGTAAAACGTGTGTGAGTTAGTTGCAAGTCAAAAGATCCCAAAAAATAGTTAAACTCAATCATTTCTAAAGTTATTTAAAATGATTATCTCATCTTAAAAAGCTAAACATATAAAACTGTATAGTTGACATTTTGAAAATATGAGTTTTGTTCAAACAGCTACCAATAACTTTAGCTAATAGCTTTCACACATAACTTTAGAAACATTGGAATTTAATTTGAAGAAACATCAGACATTTCATAATGGATTGTTTATGTTTTGATCTCTTTATAATGCAGTGCTTCCAGGTATAGTGTATATTGAGCCTCTAGCCGAAGCTCATTTGCAGTTCCTTTATTATTTCAGCTGGCAGTACAAGTCTTCAAGTGGCTTTCATAGTTCTTTTTCTGAAAAGTGTCTCCACACTCTGAACAGATTAAAGTGGTTTCCCCCAGATGAATGTTTTGATGAGATTTTAACTGAAAAAGATACAAGAAACTATCCCCACATTCCGAGCACCTGTGAGGTTTTGTTCCTGTGTGAAGGTTCGTGTGGGTTTTCAGAGCTCCTGCACTCGTGAAACTCTTGCTACAGTGAGAACAAACAAAAGGTCTTTCTCCGGTATGAGTTTGCATGTGTTTTTTACACAAGGTTGATGTTATGAACCCCTTTCCACACTCTGTGCAGGTGAACGGCCTTTCTCCGGTATGAACCCTCATGTGGATTTTACGCAGCCCTGACGTTGTGAAACCTTTTCCACACTCAGAGCATTTAAAAGGTCTTTCTCCGGTATGAATCATCATGTGCGTTTTGAGTCTAACCGAATTTGTGAACCGTTTTTCACAAGCTATGCAAGAATACGGCTTTTCTCCAGTATGAATCCTCATGTGGGCTTTATGGCGGCCAGAATCTGAAAAGCATTTGCCACACTCTGAGCAGGCGTATGGCTTTTCGCCGGTATGAGTTTTCTGGTGCCGTTTCAAATGTGAAGAACTTTTGAAACAGTTGCCACATTCTGAGCAACGATAAGGCTTCCTTCCTGCGTGCATGTCCATGTGACACTTCAGAGATTTCTTAGAGTTGAAAGTTTTCCCACATTCGTAGCAGAGGAGAGAGTTTCCTCCGGGGTGAGACTTTTCATGTTGTCTTAACTGGGGCATGCTTTTGAAACTCAGCTCACAGTGAGAGCACTGAAATGGTCTGCTCTCAGCATGGATGTCCAGATAATATTGATGATCTTTCAGGTGGGAGGCGATTGCGAGGCTTGTTTCAGGCACTGTGTTCTGGTCCAAATCCTGTGTACCATATTCGTCTTGAAAAAACCCCATGTCCATGTTTTGCTCCTCTCCGTCCATGCTGGGCTCCTCCACCTCTTCTTCTGGCAATGTGTCTAAAATTAAAGCAGGTACATTTAATTATTCACATACAATGTGCAAATCACGGATGTTAACATATCAGTAGTGCTGGCATGAATATACACATTCCATAATAGCTGACTATCGAACCTTAATTCAGAATAACTAACATTATTCGTACAAGTTAACAAGCTAAATTTATTGTCTGCCTAATTCTATGACTTCCATGTCTTTGGTTGTTTTCATTAAAGATTAATGAAATATTATTTTAAGAAAAACACTCACTGACAGAAGTGCACTCTGCCATCTTCCCACTGCTCCCAGACCCACACCACACACAGTGGTCGATGGGTAAAATGAACTGTCCACAAACTGTGAAGTCACAAAATATTAGTTAATCACTGCTCCCTTAAAACTGCATTCTCACATTCCCAATAGTTTGGTTCTATCTTAAGAAGGAGATTAAGAAGCCATTCACCTTCTAATAAGAACACAACCCTAACTCTCCTGTAACCAATCAAAACATTTTCCTGAAACAATGTTACTAACACATCAACAGCCAATCACAACACTCTCCTAAAACAACTGCAGCCAAATTTCCCCAAACTCAATTTTCTCCCTTTTTAATTTTTTTTTTTTCGCCATTCAGTTTTTTAGTTTTTTAACCTGTTTCCATACATTCATTCATTGTCTGTAATCCTTATCCAGTCCAGGACGGTGGTGGGTCCTGAGCATACCTGGTATCACTGGGCGCAAGGCTGGAATACACCCTGGAGGGGGCGCCAATCCTTCACAGGGCGAGACACACTCACTCACACCTACAGACACTTTTGACTCGACCATGGGAGGAAACCAGAGCCCCCGGAGGATACCCACATGGACACAGGGAGAACACACCACACTCCTCACAGACAGTCACCCAGAGCAGGACTTGAACCCACAACCTCCAGGACACTGGAGCTGTGACAGAGACTCTACCTGCTGTGCCACTGTGCATTTAAGGTGTGGTTTTTTTTTTGTTTTTTTTTTAGAAAATAACTACAATTAAACAACAGCTAAATGGCACATTTGTATTAACTGAAATTGCTACTATAATTTTACAGCAGCACAAAGACACAAACAATAATCTTTATTTGTGTAGCACTTTTCATTCATATGATTAACACAAATACTTTAAAACATATGAAATACTAAACAGTGTAACTGCAATTAAAGTCATGAAGGGGTGGAGTTAAACTTAAAATAACAATTAAAAAATTAAAGTTGTAAAAATTAATTCAGAAAAGATCAATGGGCATATTTTATAACTATAAAGACTTAACACTCGGCCGACTCTCTACTCGTCCCACAGTGGCCTCCCCTCAGATTGGAGGGCCAAGATGACGGTCGGTGAACATAAACAGAAGCGGGGGATTTGAGTCTCCGTGTGAGGCTAACGACGCTAAGTAGCTTACTTCCCACAAGTTGCTAGAGAACAAACTGAGACTCAGCAGAAGAAAAAATAGATATTAATTTGGTGCATTTTCATCTTTTTTCTATTTTATTCCTCACTTCGGTCCATGTTCTCCTCCTTTTAGAAATCACAGGGTCCTTGCAGTTTCAGGTTCTTAGAGGATCGGATAGGAACGGAGCAAACTGTCATTTTTACCAACAAAGTGCAACTAAGAATGTCCATGAAAATAACTATAATTGTATTTTTACTGTCCTATATCGAGCTGACAGATGACAAGTGTGTTGTACTGATGAATAACCAGTGGAGAAGCGGGCAGACTTATGTTTTAAACTATCTGAATACTCAGTGTAGTCAATTTACAAGGGATCTCTTGGCAGTTACTGTTAACCTGTCAGTTTCAAAACTACATTACGAATAATGCACTGCGGCATCAGGTGCGTCGTCTGAAATGGTCCCAATGGAAACTGAATCCCCATAGAAAAGTGACTAGCAAATGACGCATTTTAAAACAATTTTGCCATATTTTTATATATTATACGCCGTACATAAACATGCCTCGCATTAAAACGTCTTTTAACGATAGAAATAACGAATTAGCAATGAACATATTCTTATTCTTTAAAGCTAAAATCACAGCTCATTATTAAGCTGCTGGCCTTGGGTGTCTTCTGCTGTTTACAAAAAAATTATCTATTTTAAGGGCGATATTTCAGACTATATGGTAAACTTTACATTATATACTACACAGTTCTATGGTAAGTCATAGGAACCTGTTTGGTTTAACTGTATATCTTATAAACAAGCAGAAAAACAACAGCCCACCTCTGTTCCCGTAGTATCTCGCAGAGATAGAATGCTGATTCATGAAGGAATCGTTCTCTGGAGCCGATTCCATCCAGTGAATCATTCGAACCGATTTGAAAGTCCTACTGAATCACATTATTCTGGAGCATCTATTAAGCGTTAACATTTCTAGACACTTAAGGTAATAGACACAAAAGGTAAATGAACGACTGTGTTTTTTATTTTCGAGCTAAAAATGATTTAGCACATACAGAGCATATTTTATATGGGACTGTTATAGTTAATGATATATTCATTCATTCATTCATTCATTATCTGTAACTGCTTATCCAGTTCAGGGTCGCGGTGGGTCCAGAGCCTACATGGAATCATTGGGCGCAAGGTAGGAATACACCCTGGAGGGGGCGCCAGTCATTCACAGGGCAATACAGACACACACACATACGGACAATTTTGAGTTGCCAATCCACCTACAAACGTGTGTTTTTGGGAGTTGGGAGGGAACCCACGCGGACACAGGAAAAACACACCAACTCCTCACAGACAGTCACCCGGAGTAGGAATCGAACCAGGTCCCTGGAGCTGTGTGACTGCGACACTGCCTGCTGCGCCACCGTGCCACCCTTAATTATATATATTTTTAATATTATGTACACAGATATCACTTGTTTAATTTTCTTAGTAAATATAAACCTAGATAACTAAATATTTTCAGCACTTTTATTGGGCCTGCTGGCAATCTTTACCATGGAGACTGAGTGGGTGGAGCCTGCTGAAAACCTAACCTTAACAATGGACACTTTATTGGAGTTCTCTGCTCACAGTGGAAACTGTTGACATTTTTTTTTTACTTTGGAGACCTGGTGGGTCGAGCCTGCTGAAAACGGTTACCATGGAGACTTTTTGGGTTGCATCTGATGTTGGTTGTTACCATGGAGACTGGGTGGGCAGAGTCTGCTAGTGGATGTTACCAGGTTTTAGGGGGGCAGAGACTGCTCACATTTCTTCCCATACAGACCAGGTGGGTGGGTGGGGCATGCTGACATTTGTCACCATGGAAATGGAGTGGGTGGGGTCAACTATGAAAGATTTTCATTTGTTGGTCATTTTTGTCTGCTTGTTTAAGTTGTGGGCATTGGTGCAGCAGGTAGTGAGGTTGTGGGTTCAAGTCCCGCTTTGGGTGACTGTCTGTGAGGAGTGTGGTGTGTTCTCCCTGAGTCTGAGTGTGTTTCCTCCGGGTGCTCCGGTTTCCTCCCACGCTCCAAAAACACATGTTGGTAGGTGGATTGGAGACTCAAAAGTGTCTGTAGGTGTGAGTGAATGTGTGTGGCCCTGGGAAGGACTGGCGCCCCCTCCAGGGTGTGTTCCCAACTTGCGCTCAGTGATTCCGTGGACCCATCGCCACATTGAACTGGATAAGGTTTACAGAATTTGAAAGAATGTTTAAGTTGTCATGAAGAACTAATGCAGGTCAAAATGTAGCCTGTTTCTAAAATATAAATATTCTCCACACATCTTTTTGTTTGGTTTAAAAAAAATGGACATCATTTGCCCAAAATACAAAAATACATTCAATCATTTTTTTCCACAAATATCTGAATTAGATTAGTTCTGTATGTTAAATCTTTATCTAGCATTTTTTTTACAATTTGTAAACGCAAATAAAGAACAAACAATCTAAACCAATTTCATTTACACCATAAGAGACATTAAAGTTCACATTTCTCCCTCTTCTCCACAGTGGAACATAGTTCCGTTTCTTAATGAAACGTCTGTGACCTGCTTTGGTCCAAATCCCACGAGCCCCACAGCAGTGTTCTCCCCTTGTTTAAACAGCCCTTTCAGCACCTGTTCCTTTAAATAATAATGAGCCACTTTTTTCGCGTTGTCAGTCCGCTCTCACATAAACACAGGCCCAGCACTGTGATTGGACAGACTCAGATGAGGGGGTGGGGCCATTTCTTTTTATCCCATGTTTTATGACTTAGGCAGCTCATAGAAAACTGACTGGGGGGTCTTGTTTCACAGTGTGTGGTTGGTGGGCTCCAGATTCACACATTAATGTGGAAATGCACTAAACAAATTTTCAAATGTTCCCTTCAATGTACGGTTTCTTCTTCTGAGTGAGTCGTCATGTGGATATTAAAGTCAAACAATGTTGAAGAAATATTTCCACATTGAAAACAAATAAAAGGTTTTTCTCCAGTATGAATCAGCTGGTGTATTTTGTATTCTGAGAGATTTAAAAAGGTCTTCCTGCATTCAACACAATGGTAAATGGTACTACCTGTGTGAGTCGTCATGTGCCTTTTCAGAGTTTGAACATTGGTGAAACTCTTCCTGCACTGAGAGCAGGCAAAAGGTCGTTCTCCAGTATGAATCATCAAGTGGGTTTTAAGGTATCTTGCTTCTGAGAACTCTTTTCCACATGTGGGGCAGTTGACCCGCTTTTCTCCAGTGTGAGTCATCATGTGGTTTTTAAGGTAGCGCTCTGTTGAGAACCCTCGTCCGCACTCGGAGCATGTGAACAACTTTCCCTCTGCGTGAATCAACACATGTTTTTTAAGGTAGTTTGCGCCTAGAAACACTTTTCCGCACTCTGAGCAGGTATAAGGTTTTTCTCCAGTATGAATTTTCAAGTGAGCTTTGAGGACGCTTAACACTGAGAAATCTTTTCCACATTGAGTGCAGACGAAAGGCTTTTCTCCGGTATGAGTTCTTTTGTGGGATTTAAGGTAGCGTCTACTTGAAAAACGTTTTCCGCATTCAGAGCAGGTAAACGGCTTTTCTCTGGTATGAATTGCATTGTGGGACTTGAGATGCCTTGAACTTGAAAAAGCTTTTCCGCACTCAGAGCAAGTAAAACTCCTTTCACCAGTATGAATACTTTGGTGGACTTTTAACTGCCAGAGCTGTGTGAAACCTTTCCCACACTGAGAGCACTTGTGAGGTTTGTTTCCAGTATGAATGTACATGTGTTTTTTAAGCGTGTCAGCTGTAGTGAAACCCGTCCCACAACGAGTGCAGATAAAAGGCCTTTCTCCAGTATGAATCCTTATGTGGATTTTATACTGGCTTAGTGTTGTGAAACCCCTTCCGCACTCTGAACAGTTAAAAGGTCTTTCTCCTGTATGAATCATCATGTGGGTTTTAAGGTAGACCGCTCTTAAAAAACATTTTCCACACTCGGAGCAAGAGAACTGCTTTTCTCCAGTATGAATCATCATGTGAGTTTTAAGGTAGCCTGGGCTTGAGAAACTTTTTCCACAATTAGTGCATGTGAAATGTTTCTCACCAGAATGAAGCATCATGTGTATTTTAAGGTAGCTCGAACTTGAAAAACTTTTCCCACACTGAGAGCAGGTAAACTGCTTTTCTCCAGTATGAAGCTTCATATGGGTTTTAAGGTAGCTTTTAGTGGAAAAACTCTTTCCACACTGAGAGCAGCTGAAACATTTCTTGCCGGTATGAATCATTAAATGGGTTTTAAGGTAGCTCGAAGTTGAAAAACGTTTTCCACACTGAGAACACGTGAAGCGCTTTTTCCCAGTATGAATCGTCATGTGGGTTTTAAGGTAGCTTGGACTTGAGAAACTCTTACCACACTCAGAGCAGGTGAACTGCTTTTCTCCGGTATGAATCATTAAGTGGGTTTTAAGGTAGCTCGAACTTGAGAAACTCTTCCCACAGTGAGAGCAGCTGAAGCACTTTTCTCCGGTATGAATCTTCATGTGGGTTTTAAGGTAGCTTAAAGTTGAAAAACTCTTTGGACACAGGGAACACTTGTATTTCTTTTTTCTGGAGTGAGTTTTTTCAAGTTGCTTTAACTGTGATGAACTTCTGAAACCATTCCCACACTGAGAGAACAGATTTGTTACTTTTCTTTTAGAAATTTCAGAATAATCTTGTTCATTTTTCAAAATGGAGTAATCTGCATTGTTCATTTCTTCCTCAGTGTTTAGGGCCAATGTCTGCACAGGTCGCTCTTCCTGAAAGGACTTCACCTCTGCACTGGGCTCCACTTTCATATCCTCTTGAAATAATGTTTCTACAATAAAAAAGAGAAATGTTCATGTGTGCATACATATTAAACATAGGTCAACTAACTTAAATAAATAAATAAATAAATAAATAATCGGAATAATCAATCCAGTGACCTGTAATTTTTAAAATCCTGGTCAAGTGACCTGTTTTGTTGATTTTCTACATGTACATAAATGTTTTCTACAGGGAACAAATTTAGAAAAGACATTATTTTCACATTTGTATTAAAACATAAAGAAGTGTGTTGTTTCACTTATTTTGACACTATGAAATCAACTTAACAAAAATATGTCCATTTGACCATTGGTGCACAAAGAAATGAGGAACCTGGAACCTCTTTGGAGAAAGATTGATAGGAATCATTTTCATGTGTTTTTACCAGATTTTCTCTCTAATTTATTCACTGCCAATTGCTTTCAATAGCTCCAGACTGGGTTCTACAAAATCATGAGGGAGAAGGCAGTACTACAAACTGCCCATTATATTTTTTAAGTATTGGTTATCTGAATATTAATAAACCTGTGGTTTAAATTATGAAAATATGTAAATTAAACATTAGCTTCAGCCTGATTTATTGACTTCTCAATATTCCTTACAATTCTGACTCAAATACCTGACAAACTGTGCCCTATGTTTTAGTGTATCATCTAAATCCCCTCTCTCTGTAATGAAACTTATGGTTGTCATGCTCTTAAATCACTGTCCATATCCTACATTTAATCAGAGCTAGACGGAAACACTAGACAGAATCACTGCTGTTGCTAGATTTTTAGTGAAATCAGATTCAGTGTTTTCTCTACAGTGGACAAAACACACTGTACAAAAACCCCAGACTGACCTTCCTTCACCTCCTTTAATCCCTCGTACTCCATCTTCACCTGAAATCCCTCCATCACACTGATATCTTCCCTCTCCTCTTTCACACAGGACATCCTCCTTTCTCCTCTTCTCCCTGTGGGACACACAAGATGGAGCAAATTTATATGGACAAAACCTTCCAGGAGAGAAAATAAATAATGAGACTGTCGTCTGATCAGCTCTAACCAAGTGTTCTCAGCCTGAGGGGTGAAAATCAGAAGCCTGTTTGGTCCATTCTTATAGTATAGAGTAATTCATGAAGAATTCAACTCAATTATAGCATTGCTATATAACAGCTGATATATTTGATATAATAAACCAAGATATTACCAAAACTTATTTTGTATAATACAATGACAATTTCACAGCTGTAAGTTATGCCACAATAATGCCATAATCGTATTTCTCTAATTATAATACTTATAATACTTTCTCGTCATTTATAAGTCATAAAATATGAGGTAAGTCATTATATTTATGAGTCTGATATTATTATTAAGAGATAGATATTCGGATAGTAAGATAAGCAAAAATAAAATAAGATAATAGTTTGTTAAGAAATATTAAGCCGTTTCACATTCTCATTATTAATACTTAATAAATTAGTGGCTGAAACAATTCGTATTTTCCAATTCAAAAATACAGAAATTAGGACTAGATTTTGCATTAAAGTGTCCTTTATGCGCTGTCTCTGTGAAGCAATGTGTTCATATATTTTTATTTATGAAATAAAGAGTGTATTTTTTTCCAGTTTTGTCCTCACCCTTGACCTCCTGCCTGTCTCCAGTTTAACTGATAAAGACCTCTGGAGGTCGGAGTGGAGGATGGAGAGAGAAATAAACATCATTTTACAGCATTTTTAGGATTTTCAGTCTTACACAGCTCTGGCTAAGAGGACTAGCGTGCTAGCTGAGATTTAAGCTAACCTGTTAGCTCGCGCGTTGGTCTTATTTTCGTTATAGAAATAAATAACTCTATAAACCATATTTTAGCTTTGTTTTGGCATTAAATAAAAATAGAAAAAATGATAACGGAGGATTTGACCGTTCGCTGCCTCAGAAATGTCTGCTTCTTACTGTTTTATTTAATTTCAAATAAAACATCTCAGAGAGAGATAATGCGGATATAATTTATTAATAAATATGAAAATAATGGATATTTTAAATGGTTCCTGGTTACAGTAAACACCTTTCATTCCGTTTCAGAACCTACAAATGGGCTCAACGCAAACAGTGCTGGAATAATTAAATATACACACTACACGATATATCATCTTATATTAAACACCTCATTTAACACTATAAAGAGTGTCCTGTGATTAATATATTACACCTCTACAGAATAAAGACACAAACCTGTTCCCTTTCTCTGAGATGGAACGCTATCCGATTCATCAACGAGTAAATCATTTGAATCGACTCTATTGAGTGAATCGTTTAATTTGAAACTTAAAAATACATTTTCTCTGGAAGGCAAATGTGATATAGGCATAAATAAACAAGTGATCATATATATAATTTAATATATAAATTTGACTTTAGAGGTCATGAACATTCTTTATATTATAAAAAATATGATTAATATATATTTTGGTTTTTAAAAATTGGTCCCTTAGGGTGGCAGTATGGGTCAGATGGATACTAGCACTTTGAGGAAATCTGTGTTTGGGAAGGGTGGTTGAGGGTCATTTCAAGTAACTGGTAGCACCATGGAATTGTGCATGCAGTGAGGGTGTAAATACCTGACAAATGCATCCACTTTAACAAGGCAACTAACATGTAATCTTATTCCTTACAATTACTTTTGACACTCAAAAATAATTTCAACAAATAGAAATTAGCTCAGCTTTTAACATCCTTTACACCAAATTTACCTGCTGTTAGTCTCTCTGCTGCTGTGATAGTGATGAGATGCTTTGATTTATGTTTGCATGGAGGGCGCGTATGACAGACAAATGTTGGCATGCGAGTAGTTGGGACCTGAAGAGATATCAATGCCAAAACACTCACAAAGAATGGCAACTTCCTATACAAAAGCTGAACTCTGAATTTTTTTTTTGGTGATTTAGAAATCATGGCCAGATGCATTTTTCATAGGTCCCAAAATAAAAGAAGACATATTTTGGAAAACGAAGACATATGGTCAGCCTAAAACTCAATAAAATTGATTTTACACACACACTTTCTTTGACATATGGTAACAATGTACTTTTATTTATGGTAAAAATGGCATCTTTAGGGGAAATTTCCTTTAAAACACGAATATATTTTAGGAGTTTATTAATAAAGTTAAATAGGCACTAACAACGGGCGTTCTGAACAGGGCTATTTAGACAGGGGGAGAACACCGCTGTGGAGAAGAGAAAAATAATGTCACATTTAAATCAAGATTTCCTACAAAAAAGGCATGATGCCAAATAAAGTATGATGAATCATGAGATCTTGAACTATAGTGTGGGGGAAAACAGCAACTACAACAAAATCAATGACCATTTTTATTTTACAAATGCTTTTTATTTGAACTCTAGGCAACAACTCCGTTGTAGAATACATTTTAGGGCCATGGGGTTGGTGGGGGGGGGTTCAGAGATTAAAGTCAGAATTCTGAGAATATTCTCTGATTAATTCACTGCGTATAACTGCGTAAAATAACACTGACTTCCATTGAATGTTTGTTCATTATTTGGAGGTCCATGTTTTTTGGACAGTAACGATTCAAATTCTGAATCTGAATAAACTCTTCTGAAGTCAGAGCAGGTAAAATCATATTCTGAGGCATCAGGTGAGTTCTAACATGTGGATTTGTAAGACCGGTACCAAACACTTTCTACGTTCTGAGCACTTGTAGGCCTTGTGACTCCGGTATGAATTTCCATGCGATGTAATGGAGAGCGTGAGATGGTGAAACCAGCTACAAGGCTTTTTCCTTTGTCCAGGAGGGATCAGACTGTGTGTTTTAAAGTTTTTTATTAAAGGTCTTTCCACAGTACCCAGATTTTATTTTCCAGTATGAATTCCTTGGTGTGACATTCTCTTCTTACTTTGTGGTCAGTGTGTATGAGGACAATGATTCAGGTATGAGACTTTTTTCTGTTATGAAACTTTGCGTGGCATTTAAGGTGCTTTGAATTTGGGAAACCTTTGCCACACACAGAGCAGATAAACGGCTTTACACCCGTATGAACCATCATGTGAATTTTAATTTCAAACGAATTGGAAAAACACCTCCGACACACAGTGCAGGTGAAAGGGTTCTCTCCCGTATGAAACTTCATGTGACTTATAAACCGTTTGGATGTTGTAAAACTCTTTCCGCACTCAGTGCAGGGAAATGGCGTTTCTCCAGTATGAGTCATGGTGTGGCTTTTAAGCTGACTTGCTGTGAAAAATCTTTTATCGCACTCAGAGCAGCTCAAAGCCCATTTTCCAGTATGAGTCGTCATGTGGATTTTTAAGGCTGATGATATCGAAAAACCCTCACTGCACTCAGTGCACATGTAGCGTTTCTTTTTAGTATGAATTTGCATGTGAGCTGTAAGGCTGAGGAATGTTTTAAAACCCTTTCCGCACTCAGAGCACGGAAAGGGCCTTTCTCCGGTATGAATCACAGCATGGTTTTTAAGATGGATTTCTTTGAAAAATCCTTTTCCGCACTCATTGCAGTTAAAAGGGTGTTCTCCAGTGTGAATCATCATGTGGTTTTTAAACTGATTTGCTGTGGCAAAACCCTTGCCGCATCGAATGCAGGTGTAGGCCTTCTCTCCAGTATGAATCATCATGTGATTTCTAAGTTTGTTCATTGTTATAAAACATTGTTCACATTCAGTACACATGAACTGTTGTTCTCCTGTATGAGTAATTTCATGGGAATTAAGGCTGGATAAGCATTTAAAAGCCTTTCCACATGCAGAACATGGATATGGCTTTTCTCCCGTATGAATCTTCATGTGGGATTTAAGGTTGTTTCCAGAATTAAAACTCTTTCCACACTGAGAGCAGCTGAAACTGTTCTTTTCTGAATGAATCTTCATGTGGATATTAAGGTAGCCCGAAGTCGAAAAGCTTTTTCCACACTGAGAACACGTGAAGCTATTTTTCCCAGTATGAATCTCCATGTGGGTTTTAAGGCAGGTTGGACTTGAGAAACTCTTTCCACACTCAGAGCAGGTGAACTGCTTTTCTCTGGTATGAATCATTGAGTGGGTTTTAAGGTAGCTCGAACTTGAGAAACTCTTCCCACACTGAGAGCAGCTGAAGCACTTTTCTCCGGTATGAATCTTCATGTGGGTTTTAAGGTAGCTTAAAGTTGAAAAACTCTTTGGGCACAGGGAACACTTGTATTTCTTTTTTCTGGAGTGAGTTTTTCCGTGTTGTTTTAACTGTGATGAACTTCTGAAACTTTTCCCACACTGAGAGCATGGATTAGTTTTTCTTTTAGAAACGTCCAGGTGACGCTGTACACTTTTCAAACTGGAGTCACTGGCAATGCTTGTGTTTATTTCTTCCTCAGTGTTTAGGGCCACCTCTGCACTGGGCTCCTCTTTCATATCCTCTTGTAATAACATTTCTACAATAGAAAAAGAGAAAAGTACACATGTTCATATATATTAAAAAAGGTAAACAAACTAAATAAAATTAAACCCTTAAAAGACCATTAAGAGACTCAGTGACAAAATCTGCTTCATATATTGTAAGAAAATGTTTTATTCTGATTCATTCTGGTCAAATTACATATTTTGTTGATTTCTTAAGTGTAAATAAGGATTAACACATAACACTGTTCTTTTAAATGATAATGAGTCACTCGCTGTTCACCCCGACCCCACAGCAGTGAGGAGCGAGGAGCAGAAGACTTGGTTTTAGTCGTTTTTGCTCTGTTCTGTCTTCTCGGTTCTTGAAGGGAAGGGAAGAGGAGCGGTTTCTTACCTTCCACCAAAACTTACATAATGCACTTTCTGCAGTGCTGAGCCCAATGTAGCTCTATTCTCCCCATTACAGCTCATTGGACTATTACAATATTGAAGCTGTAATTTTAACATAAAGAGTCTACCTACTATTGCGTTAAATTCTGATATATTTATTTATTGATAAGTTTGGTCTAATTTATCGACTCTGACATTGTTTACTATCCTGTTTCAAACGTCTGTCAAACTACGGTGTATGCTTACAGTAAAAAGCAATCTCTTGCAAATAACTGTATAAAGCAATCTTTTCATCTACACAAACTCTATTTGTCTGTTTGCATTCTCCTCTGGCAGGTTAAAGTGTTCAGAGACACATCAGCAGCAATTTGAAATGATGTATATGTATGATATATATGATGAAAATGGGTGTGGTAGTGCTCTTAAATATCATCGTATTAGCCCCTTTAGTGTAAAGACTTTTAAAACTAAAAGTTAATCAATATTTACACTAAATAGTTTTAAGTTTAAGGCCTAGGAACTGCAGTTTTTATCAAACGGTGCACTAAGTAATTGGATGGAAACACTGCTGTTGTGAAATTGGAGTTATAGTAAAACCAAAGGTACAGGAATTTAGTTCATCGTTTTCACTACATTGAATGAAACAAACTGTATAATAACACCAGACTGACCTTTCTTCATCTCCTTTAATTCCTCGTCTTCCATCTTCAGCTGAAACGCCTCCAACACGCTGTCATCTATTATCAGCTGAATTGCCTCCTTCTCCTCATCTTCCGTCTTCACCTGAAACTCCTCCATCACACTGATATCTACACTCTCCTCTTTCACACAGGACATTTTCTCCTCTTCTTCCTGTGGGGGACACAGGACAAAGTGAATGTATGTGGAAAAAACCTTGCACCGCAAACCGACTGGAGAGCAGTAAATGGAGAGGAATTATCTGAATTTTTATTTCACAGTTGTGTACATCACCTATAAAATAAGTGTGCTAAACATTTAATCCCCTTTCACCTCCATTAACACAGTGAAAGAGTGAAGGTGAAACTAGTTAGATTTGAGCTATATGCACAACATATGTGATTCGTTCCTTCAAATTTACTTGCACGTTTGCTCATTTCCCGTATTAAAAACGTTACACAGAGAGAAATGTTGAGTTTACACTTTTCTCAATTAAAGACTTGTCCTTGAACCCACGTCAAGTGACTGTTCCTCAACATCAGTCTTCCAACATGAACCAATCTTTAACTGTGTAGACTTGTTTTACACCATGTTTTCTGACTTGTGCCTGGCACACGCCACAAGTCTTTAATAATCCAAATTGGTTTTGAAAGCATGAGATGCCCCACACATTACATTTTTCAGATTTTTCTAGGCTTGATTGTTGTTAGTCCACCAAGATTGCATTTCTCTCAGTTTTCCACCAACAGGAGATTTGTTTCTGCAAACCTGAGCACACACAAGTTACATTCAGTCTGTGTCCCCTCCTCAGTGTCTACCTGGCTGCATTCTCCAGCCTGGAATGTTCCCGTCTCAGCCAGATGCAGTGGGCTCCTCCTCAGCTGCTTCCATTTATTTTCTTTTACACAGCACCCAGTGTCGGTGTATCCCAGATGGAGGGATGGTGCCCAGTCCTGGTCGTTTTCCATCATCTCGTACGCAGGTTCACCTGAAATGACATGGAAATGTTTTTGTTATTGATGTGAAAACTTGACAATAAAAAGGAAGAACATCAAAAACGTTTTTGTTATATTTCTTGAGATATTCGATAACAACCTTGATATAAATATCAAGAATCATTTTATATAATGTCCAATGAATTTAGCCAAATGCACAATTTCCCCACACATTCTATCATGTTCAATGCTATGTTTATAGGGCAATTATATAAAAATTCCACAGAAAAATGTCTTCATCTTCTGGATATCAATAGTCTAGTTATATATAGTTATATTGTGTCTTTAGTGAGCCTTTTAGATTTTTGAGACACTTTGAAAATAAAGACATAATATCCACGGAAGAAAGCTAAACATGTAGTTTTTCCATGGTATGGACGTTGTGTTTGTTTTTTTGTAGTTTTAGTTAAAAGTTGATAGTTAATATTTAAATGATTTTAAATACCTGGCATTACTTCAAGGTACACTGGATAAAACTAAGCAGTATGTACATATATTCAGTGACGAGAAGCACATTACACTGGCATTTCCAATTCTTACACTGTGTACCCAGAGGTTGTAAAACGGAATACACAGTTGAAGGTAAAAATAGAAATCACTTAAAAATGTACAAACACACAAGATATATAAGACAGAGTGAACAGTAAATAAAAGGCAAAAGAGTAGCCTTTAAATACAGATTAACCTTAAGTTTACACACACACAAAAATATATATATATATATATATATATATATATATATATATATATATATATATATATATATATATAGAGAGAGAGAGAGAGAGAGAGAGAGAGAGAGAAATATTTTTCAACTCTCCTAAATAAATAATAATCATATAAAAAAGTGGACCAGGCCAGAAGGTGATTTAAAGTTCTTTGGAGGCGTTGTTTCATGGAAGAGTTTATTGTAGATGAATACAAGCAGCTAAACTTTTGTTATGTCATGAAATATTCTTAGAGTGATTTCACAAACTGTTTTACAGTGAATTAATAAAATTAAAAACATTAGAAAAAACTGAATGGAATATGTTTATTGTATGCAATAAAATAATTAAAATTTTTTTTTAAATAAAATAATATTTAAGGACTGTGCATTATCTAGCACAGATGCAGTAAATGCTCAATCTACCGGATCTGATCATATTTTCTCATCCATATCACAGCTCTCTTGTTTATGAGCTTTAAAAATACACAGTTCTAGGGATGTTTTTTGTTTTATAACAGTACTAAAATATTGTTCAAAACTGTAAACCATAAACACACTACAAATCAACTGTTGCCCTGTTCCACACATTCAGTGTTGTTTGCATGATAAGCCAATGCATAATACAATATAGACCAAATTAACTTAAATTAGATCATCTGCCTTAATGACAGCAGTTTTTGTTCCTATCTGAGTTTAAATTAAATTCAGGTGTATTTTGACCTTGTGGGGTTATTTGTTGCAAAGTAAATAATCTTCATTATTTAATAAGAAGAAAATGAACAAGTTTGATCTAAGCAAGGACTTGGAAGTACTTGATTTAAGATTTAGCCAACAATAACTTTATTGGTTGCTTTGAAATTATTTTACAACGTTATTTATGGGTCATGAATTATTGATGTTAACTAATTAAATTTAACTTAATCCCGCTGATGCAGTTGAGGTCACTGGTAAAACTGGCGAGAGATCATTAGTAAAACTGGCGAGAGGTCACTGGTAAAACTGGCGAGAGGTCACTGGTAAAAGTGGCGAGAGGTCACTGGTAAAACGGGTGTAAACAGTGGGCAAACAGGAATGTGTGCTGTACTCAGTGGGGCTTTTGCAAAAGTGGTTCTGGATGTAGGGGGTGGGACTTTGTTTTAATTTTACAAAATCACCCACTGCAACTGAGACAAAAAAAAAAGTGTCTCAGGGCGCAGTTGCTCATTAATAATACTACTGAGGCCCACAGAACGCCTGCTGGACAGATGAGGGTGAACCTTTTCTGCTAACCTGACATGCCTGCTCATCCAAAACAACACAAAGTCTTAATTTCAACCACAACGGTCCCTATCTTACCCTTGTAGAAATGTCTGGAGCAGACGTACATGCAGCCGGATATTTTGGAGAATGTGATGTTTTTCCGCCTGACCGCCGCGACCCAAGCCATCCGCCGCCTCCGGGAGATCTCCTCTACCTGCGGCCCGTAGCCCTTCTTCCAGGTGGGGAAGCTGAAGAACCTCGCGCCGGGGTTGATCCTGTTGCCCTTCCGATCGTGGGTCTTATTCGTGCAGCCGATCACGCAGCACGACCTGACCATCTCACTGACGAGGAACCCGAACCGAGGGACTACAGCGCGGCCTACTGCCACAACCAGACTGCACATGCGCACAACATTACGTGTGATTACGTAGGTTTCTACAGATATTAAATGTGTATTTACATTACAATTATTTAATTAACTTTAAACAGACACTGGCCTTATTTTATAACTCCATATCGCACACCTACACCTTTTATATATTGCTTATTAATAATATTAATTATAATAATAATAACAACACTCATTCAAATAGTTTTTCTCACAAAACGTAAAGATGACAGCGGGCTTGTCAGTAGTTTCTTTGAACTTTATTCAATTTTACGAATTTCTTAAAGAAACAGGATCGTTTCCTCTTTCTCTGCTCCTACGGGTGTGTAAAATTATTTTTATTTTACTCTGAAATTTTACCTCAACACATCTGCACGGTTATCATCAGCTGTAAAAGCACTCTGCAGTTACTTCAGCTTTTAAGAGTAAAAAAGTGACTTAACATAAGATTAGAGGAAGTGAACATAATAGAGATTATAAAAGGTTCCCAGTGACAGTAAACACCTTGCGTTTCTACATTGACTCAATGCCACTTGTGCAAGAAAAATTAAATAGCCTACACCATACTGTATCCAGTGTTTTGTACTGCTTTTCCACAGGATAAAAACACTAAATTAATTTTCTGTTCCCTTAATAATGAATTTAGCAAATTCTTTGCAAACCAGAAAAGTACATTCCCAGCTGAAGAAGGGTTGGTTTTTCAGGGCGAACCGTGACATGGACCATGGCCGTGTGGAGGGTCAGTCTAGGAAAGAACTCAGAGCCTCACACACAGTGTTATTCCCCAGTGGAGTTGAACACAGTCATTTACACTGCTTCATAAAAACAAATAATAGGAAATAAAGCAGGAACACACTCAATTTGTGTGTGTTTCTGGGGTTGTGTTTGGAGCAACACCGTGGGCATTGGTCAGAGCCGCAGCTCTGTGTTGGTTACGTTTCTCCGCTGTTCACAAGCTCAGCAGGACGCCTCTGAACTCAGCAACATTTACACAGTGTTATACCTCACTCTGATCTGACTCCACAGTAAACAGCATAAACAATGACCCTGTCACGACTCTGACAGTTTATCTGTGGCTCTGACGCTGTCTTCAGACACAGCAGCACCCCCGCTGATGAAATATCCTCGGTTCCCCTCTAAACGTGTAGAAACATGGTGTTTCACTGGAAAGAACCAAGCTTCCAAGAATCAGGAATGGAACTGTTTTTTTTTAAACTCTTTTTTAAGCTCTAATAAAGACAATCTAAATTCATTTACTAAATGCCAAATCATAATCGATTCATCAAGCTCATCCCTAGTCACCACAGCGGCCTACACGACCAAAGAGCCTGGAGCAGACCTGCCACTGGCTCCTCTTCCTGATGCAGCCCTCACATTTCCCCTGGGCTCGGGACTCAGGAGCGATGTGAGGCTCGAACCCAGATACCTAGGATCCCTAAGCCATGTGGCAGCACCACCTCTTCGTTCCTGTGTCATCCTGTGGGTGATGCTGATTCAGGTATTGCAGTTTTCTCGAGTGTGAATTCGCATGTGGGTTTTAAGGTGGTTTGATTTAGAAAAACCTCTGCCACACACAGAACACGTAAAAGGCTTTACTCTGGTATGAATCATCATATGGGTTTTATAGTCAAACGACCTGGAAAAGCTCTTCCCACACTGAGTGCAGGTGAAGGGCTTCTCTCCAGTATGAATCATCAGGTGAGTTCTAAGGTGGCTGGATGTTTTAAATCTTCTTCCGCACTCAGAGCAGGGAAATGGCCTTTCTCCGGTATGAATAACAGTGTGGTTTTTAAGATGGCTTGATTTGAAAAATCCTTTCCCGCACTCGGAGCAGGTAAAAGGGCGTTCTCCAGTGTGAATCATCATGTGTATTTTAAAGATGGACGATGTCAAAAAGCCCTTGCCACACTGAGTGCACGTGAAGGGCTTCTCACCAGTGTGAATCATCATGTGAGTTCTAAGGTTGCCTAATGTTGTAAAACATCGTCCGCATTCAGAGCATGTGAACAGCTTTTCTCCACTGTGAGTCAGTTTGTGGGTTTTGAGATGATTGGATTTTGAAAAACCTCGGCTGCACTCTGTGCACCTGAATGGCTTGTCACCATTATGGATCAGCATGTGAGTTTTAAGGTTGCCCAGTGTTATAAAACCTTTTCCGCACTTGGAACAGGTAAACGGCTTTTCTCCAGTATGAATCATGACATGGCGTTTAAGGTTACTCGATTTTGTGAAAGCTTTTCCGCAGTCAGAGCAGGTGAAAGGTTTTTCTCCGATATGAATAAACATGTGGGTTTTAAAGCAGGACGATGTCAGAAAACCCCTGCCACACTGAGCGCAGGAGAAGGGCTTCTCTCCAGTATGAATCTTCATGTGAGTTTTGAGGTTCCCCAAGGCTGTGAACCACTTTCCGCACACTGAGCAAGCTAACGGCTTTATGCCAGTGTGAGTCATTACATGGCATTTGAGGTCGCTTGATGAGGCGAATGTTTTTCCACAGTCAGAGCAGGGAAAGGGTTTTTCTGTAGCATGAAACATTAAGTGGTTTTTAAGGTGGTTCGATTTGGAAAAACCTTTCCCGCACTCGGAGCAGGTAAACACTGATTTTTTAGACTGAATCTTCTTGGAAGTTTGACAGCTGCTTGATCTTGAAAGTCCTTTACGGCCGGGAATCTGCTTCTCTCCAGCATGAGTTTTCAGGTGATGTTTAAGCAGGGATTCTTCGCTGAAGCTGTTTCCAGGCTCTGTGCTCTGGTTTTCTTCCTTAAATCGTTTCGCTTCTGGTTTGTGCTCCTCCTTGATGTCTATTTGTAATGTTTCTAGAAAAAAACAGGACAGTCATTGTGTTTAACTTGTTTTAAATATATACTAATACTTTAAGTTAGAGACATAATAACTACGTTTGAAGACACGGGGAGCTGCCACCATAAGCATATATTACCCTGAATTTATGAACATTTCAGTATAGTATTTTTATCTTATATTTCAGTATAGTCTTTTTCAGTGTATATAAGTCTTAACATGATTTAAAAATCATTGTCTATGCAAAGCTGCCATTAGTAATAAATACAGCTTGGAAAAATGAGCATGTAACATTGTGAATCCTCTAGACGTGCTAGCATTATGTAACTGTGTAATGATACAAATACATCAAAAGAAAAGTTGTATGAGAGAAAAATGCATCAAAAAAGAAATTAAATGTCTAATGATTGCACTCTTGATTCTAGAGTGCAGTAGGTAACTGAAAAGTGGCACTTGTTGCCGTTGGGAGTTTAAGTGTAAGTTTGTTGTGAACTACAGAAATGTAATTCAGAGAACAAACTGGACAACAGTGAACAAACCAAACTGCATAAAAACCCTAGACGGACCCTCCTTCATCTCCTTTAACTTCTCGTCTTCTGTCTTCAGCTCCACTCCCTCCATCACACTGAAGTCCTCACTCTCCTCTTTAACGCAGGACATTGTGGTGTATTCTGCAGAACACAGATACCTGCAGAAACCCTTCCAGGAACAATAAATCAAATAATGAGACTGTCTTGATCATGGGTGGCATGGTGGCGCAGCATGTCACAATCACACAGCTCCAGGGTTGTGTGATCTATGGGTTCGATTCCCGCTCTGGGTGACTGTCTGTGAGGAGTTGGTGTGTGCTGTCCGCGTGGGTTTCCTCCAGGTGCTCTGGTTTTCTCCCACAGACCAAAAACACACATTGGTAGGCGGATTGGCGACTCAAAAGTGTCCATAAGTGTTGAGTGTGTGTGTGTGTGTGTGTGTGTGTGTGTGTGTGTGTGTGTGTTGCCCTGTGAATGACTGGCGCCCCCTCCAGGGTGTATTCCTGCCTTGCACCCAATGATTCCAGATAAGCTCTGGACACACCGCGACCCTGAATTGGATAAGCGCTTACAGATAATGAATGTTCTGGTCATCTCAGTCACTAACATCTGGTCAACTGGAGGAGTAATTAAAATTTTTACACACACACCCAGTCACTCTCACCTGTGGCCACTTTTGCTCGGTCACACTATCTATTGGTGTGTGTGTTTGGACTGTGGGAGGAACCTGGAGGAAATCCAAACAGACACAGGGAGAACACAATAATCTGAGTGAGGCTTAAAACCACAAACCCAGGACAGTGGTGTGACAGCGCCATCATGATTTCTCTTAGGAAAATAATTATTCTATACATTACAAATAGGATGTATAATTACATTACTGCAGTATGTGTGGGAAAACGTTAACTTATAAATGACTTCACTCTCTACATTATCAAACTTTGTGATATCAGTTATTTAGTTATTCACCAATTATTATAGGTAATTAGCAGATAGAGTTATATATTTAAGGATAGTTGAGGTTTGATATAATTAGAATATTAATTTCATAATATTGAACCTTAGTAATTGTATATCAACATGCTAAAACATTTTATACACATCTACATATTTAAATACAGAATAAAAATATTAAGATTATTCAAATTAAGTTTAAAAGCCATTTTTAGGAAATTCCTCTAAAAAAATACACAGCTTTTATTAAATGTCACTCTGGGAATGAAGCAAATTAGCTTATAGCTAAGAAGTGGAATCATATTTTTGATGTCATTTACTAGCTGAATGAGTTTAAAGAGTATCATTATTAAATTAAAATAAATAATAAAAAAAAAGGTCCTGCTGCCGTTCACGCGTTAAAACTACATTAACCATAATGCTTTGCGGTGACCCCACAGAAACAGAACGTTATCAGAAATACAACTGTTAAATGCGGGTCTAAATATTAAAATGACACAATAAATATTAATATAGTAAACATTAGCAAATATTCATTTAATAACAAATACCTTTTAAAGCGTACCTTGTCTTTTCTGAACCAAAACAAAGCTTATCTTTTCGTCCCAAGGTATAATATATGCTAGATAATAGGCGATAGTTCAACAACACGCTAAATAAATGTTTTATTTTAAATAATAACATCAAAACGTGTATTAAAATGTTATATATAGCACAGGTGTATTTATTTACTGTACAGACACATACCTTGCCCTCACTGTCCTTTTCTTCTGAGTTGTAAGATGTAGAGGGGGATGCAATAGCGTCCTCTTCTGTTGGGATTATGGCTCTTTAAACCTAGAGACTAAACCTAGCTGTTACGCCCGTCACCTATTTTCAGTACGCAGCACGGATCTATGAATGTGAAATACCCATCTCTATCTCTACCCACCTCTCCCTCTCCAATAATCCCACACTGCGAGCTGAAGGGATTGGTTTCTCAGGTTTGTGACATATGAAACCCTGGCTGTCTGATAGCTTAGCCTCCACAACTTCTTTACCCTCTCCACACAGACAGATTTAATCTACATTCCTTATCCAGTTCAGGGCGGCGGTGGGTCCGGAGTCTACCTGGAATCACTGGACGCAAGGTGGGAACACACCCTGGAGGGGGCACCAATCCTTCACAGGATAATTAATCTAGAGTATATCCTAATATGTGTATTGGTTTTCATATATGTTATGTATTTTATATTGTTGTTATATAATTTTTAAAAATAGTTTCACCTACAGCTTTAGAGCCCTTTTAGGTTTTAAAACACAAAAGGCTACATTTTATTCTGTGTCACTGAAAATTTATATAAATTATTTAAGTTATAACTGTTTTCTATAAAGTTAAACTAATTTTAGATGAAGATTCAGTCAGATAGAAGGTAACCTGATACTCTAAGCTTCATTATACGTAGTATACATTCCTCACACCTTAATTCAGCCAAACTCGGTAAGCACTACAACATGAACAGGCTCACGGTGGGTCCAGAGTCTACTCCAGAAAGTTTCACTCACTCACAACTTCATATAGAGATTTATGAGAAGTTTTCTGGCATTTTGAGGAAGTGATACAAGGAGGCCAAAAGGCTACAGTTTGGTGAAATACGTTTTTACTGTCAAAGCAACATTAATAGCTATAATACTAATAATAATAAAATTTGTGTTCTTTTTTTGGTCAGTCTTCTTGATAATTTAAAATTTTCTACATTAATCCACGGTGCCATCTTCATTATGAATCCTCATGTGAAGGTTAAAGTCTGATAATGTTGAGGCTCTCTCTCCACACTGGAAGCAGATGAACGGGTTCTCCCCAGTATGAATCAGCTGGTGTAGGTTTAGTTCTGAGAGCTGAGTGAAACTCTCCTCACACTGTGAGCACTTGTGTTTGTCCTTCATGTGGACGGTCATGTGTCTTTTCAGAGCGTTTGACGTGGTACAGTGTTTCCCACACTGAGCGCAGGTGAGAGTCTTCTCTCCAGTATGAATCATCACATGATCCATAAGGTACCTCGATTTTGAAAAGCCTTTCCCACACTCTGAGCAGGTGAATCTCTTTTCTCCGGTATGAACTTTCATGTGGAGTTTAAGGTATCGTGATGTTGAAAAACCTTTCCCGCACAAACAGCAGGTAAATGGCTTTCCTTCGGTGTGAATCATCAAGTGGTTTTTAAGGTTTTTGGAGCCAGAAAAACTTTTCCCACACTCTGAGCAGCTGAAAGGCTTTTCTCCAGTATGAATCACCATGTGGTTTTTATATTGCGACGATGTCAAAAAACTCTTCTCACACTGAGAGCAGGTAAGAGTCTTTTCTCCGGTATGATTCGTCATATGGGATTTAAGGTACTTTGATTTTGAGAAACCCTGTCCACACTCAGAGCAGGTGAAGCGCTTCTCTCCGGTATGAATCATCATATGGGTTTTAAGATATCTCGATGCTGAAAAACCTTTCCCACACTCCGAGCATGTGAATGGCTTCTCTCCGGTATGAATCATCTTGTGTGTTTTGAGGTTGCTTGAGTCTGAAAAACTTTTGCCGCACTCTGAGCAGGTGAAGGGCTTTTCTCCGGTATGAATCAACATGTGGCTTCTGTAGTGGGTTGATGTCAAGAAGGTCTTTCCACACTGAGTGCAGGTGAATGGCCGTTCTCCAGTGTGAATTCTCATGTGGGTTTTCAGGTGGCTTGAGTTTGTGAAACCTTTCCCGCAGAGGCAGCAGGTGAAAGGCTTCTCGCCAGTGTGCATCATCATGTGGGTTTTGAGGTGAGTCGACTGGGAAAAGCCTTTTCCGCATTCAGAGCAGGTAAAAGGCTTTTCTCCGGTATGAATCATCATGTGCGTTTTGTAGTGTGTTAAATTTAATAAACTCTTCCCGCACTGGGGGCAGGTGTATGGCCTTTCTCCAGTATGAATCCTGATGTGTGTTTTAAGATACTGTGAGGTGGTGAAGTGTTTTCCACACTCTGAGCAGCTGAAGGGCTTTTCCCCGGGGTCTTCTCTGGTGTGAATCCTCAGGAGCGAGGCGTCACTGAAGTGTTCTTCGTGTTGAGTGTTTAGGTCAGGCTCCTGTTCATGATATTCCTCCTCAAGTGGCTTCACCTCAACTTTGAAATCTTTGTTAAAGTCATCTGTTAATGACTCTGTAAAAAAAATAAAGAAAATCCATTGTTACAGTAAAATCAGTGAGATATATCTCACTCTGCATCTTTCTCTAAATAAACTCAGGTGTCAGCTCTTCTTAGAACAGTATCAGTCTCTATCAGATGCTTAGTTTTGCAGATGGTGCCCTGGAACAGAGCATTTACAGTAGGCAGTGTATATTTTAGTACATTACTGAATGACACTAACATAGAGGGCTAATAAACATTTCTCTGGAGAGTTCAAACGATGAGTAAAAACCAGCTACATTTGAACCAAACTGGACATTTTCTCTGGGAATCCATGATGTTACTGGTTGGAAAAATGATTAAACATAAAATAAAATAATAGTTTAATTATTAGTCAGAGTGTAGAGGCTTAAGGACTGTGGCCTGATTCTACAGTGCTGTAAGTAACTGGACAATGACAGTCTGTATTCTGCATAATGAAACCATGATTTAAGGTGAAGAACAGAAGTGTAATCAAGATTCCTCTATAGTGAACAAAACAAACTGTATAAAAAACCCAGACTGACCTTCCTTCATCTCCTTTATCTCCTCATCTTCTGTCTTCAGCTCCACTCCCTCCATCACACTGACATCCTCACTCTCCTCTTTAACACTCCACATCATGACGAGTTTCCCAGAGTAAAAATATCTGGACACGACCCTCCAGGAATGAAAAGTTATCATGAGAAAATGCTCGGATCAATGGTCTTCTCAAAATGAATGGACTATAAATGCATTATTTCTGGCCAATTATTTATTCTCCATAAAACCAGCACATCAACTTTTTCCAGCTTGAGGCTTGAACATAGTATCAGACAGGCAGAACATTACAATTCGTCACTCAGGCGTTTAATTATGTAAATATTATTAAGACTTAAGACAAATGAACTGAGTCCACTACTGAATCTCTTATATTTATCCCATTTCATTTTATGCTAATGCTGCAAACCAAACATGGCCTACTTTTCAACAACATTTAATGGAGACAACCATGAAAATATCTGATCTGAACCTGAAAACTGTGTATATGAATGTTAAACACATTAACCTTATACTATCTGCCTTTAAGTCCAAACTTTATAGAAACTTCAAGCAACTCAGAAACGGGTTCCTCTTTGATGCAGTAACAGTCAGGTAAGGCTAAAAGCTGGACCACTGCTGTAAGGATTTGTTGTCATTACTGAGGTCATATGCTGATGCTGCGTGGAGTTTTGGCAACCATGAGCCTTCATCTCTCTACAGATGTGGTTCTCAACTGTGGCACGTGTGCCTCTGGTGGTATGGGTAGCATCCTGAGGTGGACACCTGAAACTTTACTACATTCACTGGAAAAAGAATGATTGGGTAATTGAAAACGTGAAGTTTTCATGTGTAAATTAAACAATCCGTTTCATAGTTTTCATGATTATTTTAAAATCAATGTTTTTCATTAACAAAATACCAAGTGGGCAAATATAAACGTAAAGATCTGAAACAGTGAGCGTACATGATGAAGAATATTGTTGCCTTAGGTAAGCCATACAAAACTGATGAAGGACTTTGTTTAGCACTTGTCAAAAACCCGACAAGGCCAAGTACCATAACAAAATGATTGCTGAGCTAGATCTGTTTTTAAGGTTCACTGATCTAGTCCCTTCCACTACATGCATAGGCTCAGTCCTTTCACTAAATTTGTAATCAGTAAATCAATTTGTAGGCCTACTGTTTATAAGTTTGGGGTGTGTGATATGAATTATAGATGGTATTTAGAGATTTGGGTTTGATGATAGGTGGTACTTTGACTGATAAATACTGTAGCTGACACTGGGCACTGAGCAATGTGAAACAAGTGCTCATTCACATCCCATTTTATTTCTTTTTTTTTTTTTTACAGAAAATATACAGCATCGCACCTTTGAGAAGGTGAAATCACTGATGATTTACTGGTATCCTAAAGACGGTCAAAACTCCAATAAAAACAACGTACAAGACCTTCATCCAAGTCAGTGTTAAAAATACATTGACCATAATGCACTGCGGTGATTCCAGAGGCGTCCTCTCGGTGAATTGTAGCCATGGGAACCGAACCAATGCTCATATAACACAATCACCACATCTCTGGGTTATATCCACTAAGGATTAAGACTGTAGATATTACAGAGTTTACTAATCACAGCAAACACGTTTCATAAAAACACAATTTCCTTCAGAGCCAGCACAAACAGTCCGTCTGATGGCTAAGCTACATTAGCATGTTTACTAACCACTGCTAAACTTGGACAGTTTTCATTAAAAAAGGATAAATTACAGATATTTAAAGTGTCAGCTCATATTTATTAGATAAAATAAAGCTATATCTTCGATATCATCCTGAAAAACTAACTCGAATCTGTTAAACTCGCTTTATTTACTGCAGTTCTACAGAGAAACATACCTTTATTTCCTGAGGAATGTACCATCTCTAAAAAAAAGAGGGGGGTGGGGTGTAGATGGGGGTACCACATTCTCACTGACATCTACATCAGCTTGCCATTAAGAAACTACCAACAATGAAAGGTGGGGTGGGTGTCATAATATTACAATATCCTACACAACATGGGGCTGAGGTTATCGTTAATAAATGTCTTATATGATTAATGACAATAACTATATTAATAATCTTTATTTTAGGCAGGTATTAATAGGAGGGTAGTGCAACAGGTGGCATCTTTTTCACACAGCTCCAGGGTCCTGGGCTTGTAGTTCTGATGCTGTCAGGTCACTCTCAGTGAAAAATGTGGTGTGTTCTCACAGTGCCTGCATGGGTTCCCTCCAGTGGTTTGGCTTGCCCCCAGTGGACTGGTAATGTAAAGTATCCATAGCCATAGCTGTGAGTGTAATATACTCTGTGACAGACTGGCACCCCACCCAGGTTGTGCTCTTGCCCTGTGCCCAGTGACTCCAGATGGGCTTCAGAACCACCACAAACCTGTGTTGGATATACAGCTACAGGCTACAAATGAATACATTGACAAATGGGGAAGGATTTCTCTGGGGATGCAAATAAGCGCATTAGTGAGGTCAGATGTTAGAGGTCAGATTACTTCTGGATCCCAAATGCAGCTCTAACTCGTCCCAAACACACACTGGCTGTAACACCATCACTCCTGAGAACACAGTTCCACCACCCCACAGCCCAGTGCTCTAGTCCTAGCTTGGCATTAAGAAACTGCAGCTGCTCCTGTGAAACCCTTTTAATTTCATGCTTTTCTGTAGAGATCATAAACACTGTGTGTTTCTGTGTGTGTTCAAATAATCATCTGGGTGAATTTAACTTATTCAAGGTGTGTCCACAAACCTCTGGGTGTATAGTGTGCCGTTCAATATTCAGTCATATTTAAAATAAATAAATAATTAAAACATATACCTTTATTGTATTCTTAAAAAAATAAAGTATATAAACACAAATTCTTAACACTGAAAAATTAAGGTAAAGTTCATTGGAGTAACTGCAGACTCACCATCCCTCATGCTGAACTGTGCTGGAGATCTTTCTCCACACTCAGTTCAAGTAAAGACTTCATTACAGGGTTAAACTGCTTGGGGAAAATATCTAAAAATCATTTAATATGAATATGATAGGGCTGGTGTTTTACCAGCATAATCACTATGTCCATTCTTCATGCTTAAAGAGGATATTTATAAAAAAAAATCCCTTGTGCAGTTCACATGTTCACATTAAAGTGTGAACCTGGAGCCCCCCAACCCACACAATGTGAAAAAAAGTTGGAGGGCACAGGAAAGACTGATTTTAGTCTTGACAGCTTTCCCAAAAAAAAAAAAAACCAGGATCACATGTGGGAGAACACAACTCCTAAAGCCCCATGGCTCTGCTCTCATCAATTCACTCTAGAGGGCATTTCATTAATTCAGTAGACCACAATTTCTAATGGTGCTTTTCCACTGGCAGGGTTCCCTGTGAAATGGAGCCAGTGCGTCACAAAATCCCATCTCTAACAGGAATCGTTGGTTTTGAAAACCGTAGCAAAGTTGGCGTTAGTGTTAGGCGCTGTTTACTCATCATGTATCGTGTGTTGTTTTTGGTTTTTTTTTTTTTTTGGACTGAACAAGACCCAGTTCTCACAAACCAGTTTTACTTGTTGCGCGTTCTGCTTTCACTGGAAATTTATGTCGGCTGTAGAGATTTTACAAGCAGTGGTTGGTGCTGGATTTGAATGAGCTCTGCATTTGTGCCGATTGATAGGTCTCTGGCTAATCAGCGCTCTGTAGGGTTTACACCTCACCATTTAGTACGTACTCGGCCCAATTGGACCCCGAAAAGAGCTGGGAATGAAAACTTACCCGGTTCCAGGATCAGGGCCAGATTTGGCCAGTGGAAAAGCACCATAAGAGACTGGACTTATGTTGATGGTTTCAAGTGTTGACTAAACACAGTGCAGAGCCCCAGATAATGAAGCAATGAAGCAATTTGAACATACACTGGATTCACCAGAAAAGAGTCCAGTGTATGTTCAAACCGGTTCATATGGTTCTTGCTCCATATTCTGGAACAATTCCTATGTATTTCACCTTTAGGTTCTTCTGCCTCTTTAACAGACCCTCAGAGTGAAAGTACAGCCTTAGAGATCATGAAAGACTCCAACGAAACCCAAGCTACGGATCAACTCCGGACACTCAGAAGTCTGTGCAGTGTTTCTCCATTACAGAAGCACAGTTTCCACAAAACACCAGACATTTCACGTCTCCATAATGCATGTGTTCATTATTATTTGGGTGTGTGTCATCATCAGTAATTTCAGAAATGCTTAGGTATGGCCCACGTCCTGTATGTACCAGAATAAAGGTCCAGTAATACTGTATTTGACATCACTACTTAAAGTCTGCCTCAACAACAACCATTGCGGTTGTGTATGTGCAGTAGGATTTTTACACAAAATTAAACTATATATTTTGAAGTTTTTAAAAAGTGTCTTAATAATTAAGAGTAAACCCATCATATGACTACTTCTACGAACTGTTTTTTTTAAGGGCTTTCATCAGCTCAAGATTAAATATTACACTCCTTTGAACAGCAATTTAGATTTATAAATTCTTCTGCTGTTTGTGAACCTTCATATGGTTGTGAATGAGTCTCTTTCCTGAGACATATTTCTCTTCTTTTGTGTGAATCACCATGCATCTTTGGACATTACTCAATTTCAGAAAGGTTCCTACCATATCTCATGCTGACTCTTCTAGTGAGAACCATCATATGAGTTTTGAAGTGGCTTCAGCTAAAAAAAGCATTTTGTGATTTCAGAGCAGATACACCCTTATTTTGTGTGAATCTTCATGTGTCTTTTAACATCACTCTGCTTCGAAAACCTTTTTCCGCACTCAGTGCAGCCAAACGGCTTTTCTCCAGTATGGATCAAATGGTGTGCTTTAAGGTGGCTTGTATTAGAAAATCCTTTTCCACACTCAGTGCAGAGATATGGCCTTTGACCTGTATGAATCGTCATGTGATTTTTATATTGTGCTGAGGTAAGAAATTTCTTCCCACACTGTTTACATGTGAACGGCTTTTCTCCTGTATGAATTCTCATGTGTAATTTCAGGGAGCTCAAACATGAATACGCTTTCCCACACTGAGAGCAGGTGAAAGGGTTCTCCCCGGTGTGGATCTTCAAGTGTTTTTTAAAGTCACTCGATTGTGAGAAACCTTTCCCACACTCGGAGCAGGTAAACGGCTTTTCTCCAGTATGAATCATTTCATGTGTTCTTAAATGTTGTAAACTTTTAAAACTCCATTCACACTGAGAGCACTGGTGAGGTCTCTTTCCTTCGTGCTTCTCTTTGTGATATTTCAGTGATTTCTCAGATGTAAAACCCTTCCCACACTGTGAGCAGGTGAAAGACTCTTCTCCGGTATGAATTCTCATGTGTGATTTCAGGGAGCCTGAGACAGAATACCCTTTCCCACACTCAGTGCAGGTGAAAGGCTTCTCCCCGGTGTGGATCCTCAGGTGTTTTGTAAGGTCACTTGATTGTGAGAAACCTTTCCCGCACTGAGAACAGGTAAATGGCTTTTCTCCAGTGTGAATCATTTCATGTGCTTTTAAATGTGAAATGTTTTTGAAACTCCAGTCACACTGAGAGCACTGGTGAGGTCTCTTTCCTTCGTGTATTTCTGTGTGATATTTCAGTGATTTCTCAGATGTAAAACCCTTCCCACACTGTGAGCAGGTGAAAAAATCTTCTCCGGTATGAATCAGCATGTGGGTTTTAAGGTGGCTTGACTCTGAAAATCCTTTCCCGCACTCTGAGCAGGAAAACGGCTTTTCTCCAGTGTGAATCTTTTCATGTGTTCTTAAATGCCATGAACTTTTAAAACTCCATTCGCACTGAGAGCACTGGTGAGGTTTCTTTCCTTCGTGTATCCCCATGTGATATTTCAGAGCTCTCTCAGATGTAAAACTCTTCCCACACTGTGAGCAGGTGAAAGACTCTTCTCTGGTATGATTTCTCAGGTGGGTTTTAAGGTTTGCTAATTTTGAAAAACCTCTCCCACACTCAGTGCACGGGAAAGGTTTCTCCCCAGTGTGCTTCCTCATGTGGATTTCCAGTTCAAGTGATTTGGAAAAATCTTTTCCGCACTCTGAGCAGAAGAACGATTTCTCTCTGGTGTGAATCGTCTCATGTGTTCTCAACTGCAGTAAACTTTTGAAACTCTTTTTGCACCCAGAGCACTGGTGAGGTCTCTTTCCTTCGTGTATGCCTATGTGATATTTCAGAGTTTTCTCACAAATAAAACTCTTCCAACAGTGTGAACAGGTAAAAGGTTTTTTTCTCCTGGTATGAACTCTCATGTGGGATTTCAAGGAGCCTGAGACTGAAAAACCTTTTCCACACTCAGTGCAAGTGAAAGGCTTCTCACCGGTGTGGATCCTCAGGTGTTTTTTAAGGTCACTTGATTGTGAGAAACCTTTCCCACACTCAGAGCAGGTAAATGGCTTTTCTCCAGTGTGAATCATTTCATGTGTTTTTAAATGAGAAACAAATTTGAAGCTCCATTCACACTGAGAGCACTTGTAAGGTCTCTTTCCTTCATGTAACTCTATGTGGTATTTCAGAGATTTCTTACAAATAAAAGTCTTCCCACAGTGTGAACAGGTGAAAGTTTCTTCTCCGGTATGAATTCTCAGGTTGTGTTTCAGGTTAGAATTCTCTGTGATTTCATGATATTCCTGGGCACAATGTTCTTCCTGAAATGGTTTCTCCTCCACTTTAAATTCCACTTTAAGGTCTTCTTCTAAAACATTTCCTTTAACAAGAAACACCACAGATGTTTAAAAAAAAAGTCAGAACAATGTTTATACTTTTTAATTATACTTTCTTAAAACAATATACAATTAGGATCAGTACACACAAGTAGATAAAAAAGATACATCACATACACAAAGCAGAGTGGATTGTAAAGCGTCCTTGGGTATCTAGAAAGGTGCTATATAAGTAACAGATAGATAGATAGATAGATAGATAGAAATACAGTATCACTGATAATGAAACACAACAATGATAATACCTGTTAGAATTTAGGTTAGTGTGGTCACCTCAGGACACAAGCATGATTGTATGTATGCTACTGAGCAGTAGAGGTGCAGTGGATGGGTATTCAGGCTAATCAAGACCACTGTTATAATTTAATTTTTCCCCCCCAAAGTCTAATTTTTATGGGCAGGAAAGAAAAATGCTTGTCAATTTTGAAAGTGAATGCATTTAAATTAATGATGTATTTTACAGAACATTCTGCATTGTATAGTTATTAATATTGTGAATTAAACAAAAACACTATCAAGTAAATGGCATGAAGTGTACAGGCTTAAAGACTGCAGTCTTGATACTACAGTGTTGTAAGCAATTAGACAGTGGCACTCTGTCCTCCAGCACACAGGATTTATACCAAGACTTTAAAGTAAAGTACAAAACTTTAATTCAGTGTTTTCTCCACCCCAGACTGACCTTCCCTCGTTTCTTTTATCTCCTTGTCTTCTGTCTTCAGCGCCATCCCTTTCATTACACTGACATCCTCACTCTCTTCTTTAACACTCCACATCATGATGGGTTTCCTGAAGAAAAATATCTGGACACCATCATCCAGAAAATAAAACAAATCATGAGAAGTTTGGATAAAACTCTGTCTTCTCTGTCTGAACTAAACTGGTGCCGTGGGTAGGGCAAAACCACTTGGGGTGAAAAGGTACTTCTGATATTTCTGACCAGTATTGCAATTTAAATGTTATTTCTTAAATTATTTGTCACTGTAATGCAAATAAAACCGAGAACAAGGTTAATGCACCATTGTTAAAAATACATTGACCATAATACATTGCGGCGAGTTCACGCGCGTCTTCTCGTTGAACTATAGCCATGGGAAACGAACCGTCATTGAGATAACACAATCACCACATCTCACATTTATATCCGCTAAAGATTAACAGTGTACAAATTACAGGGTTTTATAATCACAGCAAACACGTTTTATAAAAGCACCATATTCTTCTGAAACAACACAAACAGTCCGCCAGATGGCTAAGCTACATTAGCATGTTTACTAACCACTGCTAAACTTGAAGTGATCTTTAAAAAAATAAACTAAATATTTTACGAAGGAGTTACTTCAGAGTAACCCGATAAATTACTGTTTAATTTTCAATATTATCATGAAAAACTGAAAAGAACCTTTTAAATTGCAGTTTAACCGCAGTTCTGCAGGGAAACACACATTCCTTTAGGAGTGTACCATCTCAGAAAGGGGGTGGTTCAAAATCTCACCGATATCCTCCACTATGAGCTTCCGATTTGGATTGCACCATGTCTGAATAAAAAAGGGGAGGGTGGGGGGACAATTTACACTTGAATTAAAAGTAGTTTATTCAATTTAACTGATATTCTCCACTAGATGAGGTTTCCATTAGGAATGTACCTGCAGTGAAATGGGTGAATCTCCTAGAGTAGACTGCGAAGTTACAGTAAACATTTGTTATGTTCAAGAAAGTTGTCTTTTTATTTATTTTAGATTAATTTTGGTCATATCATATTGTGGGATATACTGATTTTATAAGGCATTGTGTCCATTAAATATTCTGTCATTGTCCTTTGTTTTTTTCTTTTTTTATCAAAATGTATTGTTTTCAGGGAACTGATTGGTCTTTGAGAGAGAAACACTAGATACCAGCAGTGTGTGATTAGTTATTTATACCATACAATGCCAATGTTATGTGGTAGCCTCTGAAAACCCATACCAGTCCATACAGAGAGAAAATTATTGTTTTCAAGATACATAGAACTGTAAACTGAATACTGCAAGAAAGGATTCAGTGCTGTCCCGTCCCACCCCACAGGACAGTGCTTGTCATTTATTTACTTTCCTTTCTGCTTCTAGGGAAGATTATATGAATGGGAATATTATTATTATTATTGTTTTAGGCATTAACTCACTCTGAAGACAATGTTGGTGATTACAAGCAAAATCTGTCATATTTGTGCTTCATATATCTTTATTACAATATATTATTTATAATAAAAGAAACCTGTGTGTCCTGGTCATAACACATTATTTAATTCATTATCTGTAACCGCTTATCCAATTCAGAGTCACGGGCGCAAGGCAGGAATACACCCTGGAGGGGGCGCCAGTCCTTCACAGGACTACACACACACACACACACACACACACACACTTTTAAGTCTCCAATCCACCTACTAACGTGTGTTTTTGGACTGTGGGAGGAACCCGGAGCCCCCGGAGGAAACCCACATAGACACAGGGAGAACTCCTCACAGGCACTCACCCAGAGCAGGAATTGAACCCACAACCTCCAAGGACCCTGGAGTTGTGTGACTGTGACACTACATTGTGCCGCCCTGGTCATAACACATTCTTCTTATTATTAATAATAATAGCAGCAATAAAGATCATCCTGAATTGGATATGCGGTTACAGACAATGAATGATGAACGAATTCTAGTAATAATAAGAACATTATTAATTCATTATCTGTAAGCCCTTATCAAGTTCAGGGCGGGGGTGTGTCTGGCGCCTACCCAGAATCACTGGGCGCAATGCAGGAACACACCCTGTTGGAGGTGCCAGTCCTTCACACTCAAAAAATTTGCTAATGATCTGTATTTTGTGCAAGTACTCATTAAGCTAATTCACCGAAATGTTAATTCCTTATAACAATTTTATTCACCTTTACCAGTTGTTCCAATAACTGTGAATGTTCTTACAAACTCTGTCTTGAAAATATTGAATTTTTCTCTAGTTCCATGTTTTATCACAAAATACTTATTCCTTCTACAGATAATTAATCGTATAAACATGGAAAACTGCAACAGATAAAAAGACATAATAGAAAACAAATGTCAAACAGACAAATGAAGGACTAATACATGAGATAATGCAAAAATTTAGTAGCAATGCTGGAAGGTAAACACTTCATGTGTGAATCTTCATGTGATTTTCAAATCGTTTCTTTCTCTTATAAGTCTTTCCGCACCGAGAGCATGTATAGGACTGTTCCCGAGTGTGAATTACAGCATGGACTTTAAGGTAGCTTAACAATAAAAAACTTTTTCCACATGTAGAGCAGGTGTATGGTTTTTCTTTTGTGTGATACTTCATATGTCTTTTAGCTTTATTCGGTTCTGAAAACTTTTTACCACACCCAGAGCAGGCAAATGGCTTTTCTCCAGTATGAATCAACATGTGAGTTTTAAGTGTTCCTGATGCCGAAAAACTTTTCCCACACTGAGCGCAAACAAAAGGCTTTTCTCCGGTATGGATCATCATGTGGGCTTTAAGGTGGCTTATTTTAGAAAAACCTTTTCCACACTCAGAGCATGTGAATGGCTTTTCTCCCGTATGCGTCCTCATGTGGACTTTGAGGTGGCTTGCATCTAAAAATCTTTTTCCACATTCGGAGCAGGGGAACGGCTTTTCACCTGTATGAACCATCATGTGGAAATGACAGGTCCTTTTTAATCTGAATGTCTTTCCACATAAAGAACAGATAAAAGGTCTCTCTCCAGAATGAATACGTTCATGCACTTTTAACTTGGATGAACACATGAAGCCCTTCTCACAGTGAGAGCACTGGTGAGGTTTCTTTTCCATGTGGACATTCTTGTGTTCTGCTAGAGCAGTCTGTGAAATGAAACCTCTCCCACACTGAGAGCAGATAAATGGCTTCTCTCCAGTATGAATCCTCATGTGTTTTTTAAGGTAAGCTAAGGTCAAATATCTTTTCTCACACAGAGTGCAAGGAAAAGGCTTTTCTCCAGTATGAATCATTATGTGGATTTTAAGGGCGCTTGAGAACGTAAAACCTTTCCCACATTCAGAGCAGGTAAACGGCTTTTCTCCAGTGTGAATAATTTCATGTTTTCTTAAATGCGAAACAAATTTGAAGCTCCATTCACACTGAGAGCACTTGTGAGGTCTCTTTCCTTCGTGTATCTCTATGTGGTATTTCAGAGATTTCTCAGAAATAAAAGTCTTCCCACAGTGTGAACAGGTGAAAGTTTCTTGTCCAGTATGAATTCTCATGTCTTTCCTGTGAGAATTCTCTGTGTTTTTATGAGATTCCTGAGCACAACATTCTTCCTGAAACGGCTTCTCCTCCATTTTACATTCCTTTGTAACATCTTCCAAGAAATCTATTCCTAAAATAAAATACAGTAAAAGGTAAAAATAATTAAAATAACAGCTATGTTTCTATTCCCCATGAGCACCTGCTACATGAAGATTTTAAGACCAAATTAATGCATGCATTGTCGCTTTTCCACTTAATGGACTCTACTAAACTCCACTAGGCAAATCTGGTACCTGGTCCCTGGAACAAGGTTTTTTTTTTTGCATTGACATGTTTACAAGGCAAAATGCCGACCTTCAGTGAAAACTAGCAACTTGTAAAATGTCCAGCTGCAGCAGAGATCACATTTGTTTTTATCGGACCCACGATGGCAGCTTGTAAAATTACGCCGTGGTCTTTTGAAGAGGTTCAAAGCTCCTTGGATCGGTGGCCGACGAAAGAATCCAGCAAGACCTGGACGCTGCAGCAAGGAAGGAGCAAACTCTACTGATCTGTCTGAACTGATGACGGAGCTGTGTTCAGTCCCAAACAACAACAACAACAGTTTCCAAAGCCCACTGTTCCCATTAAAGACAAGGTTTTGAGACAACACCGGATACATTTCAGAAAGGGGTGGGAGGCAGTGTTATAGTGGAAAACCCACCAATGAACAAGAGGGCATAGCTGAGTAAAGCAGTGTAGAGTCCAGTAGAGCACATACCATGCAGTGTGTGGAAAAGTACAATATGAGTCCTCAACACAATGTCTGTCCTTTACTTCTGCTGATTATTCAATATTTTCACTACAGTGAAGGAACCAAGCCATATAAAACCCCCAGACTGACCTTCATCCATCTCCTTTACCTCCTCGTCTTCTGTCTTCAGCTCGATCCCCTCCATCACACTGACATCCTCATTCTCCTCTTTAACACTGTCCATTGTGTTGAGATTCCTGGAGTGAAAATATCTGGACAAGTTTGTGATCAGGTTCAACAACTCCAAAACGTTTCACAGTCACCTGAGGCAGGGCTCAAACTTACAACCCCAAGCGTCGACACTGAGCATTGTGACAGGGACACTATTTTGCAGCACTTCACCACCCAAAAACACAAAATAAGAATTAGAATTCATTATGTGTGTGTTTCATGTGCTTAAAGAATTATAATTGAAAAAGACAACAAAACGCTAAAAGACAAAAGAACAGCACAGGTAGCCACAGTGAGCACTCAATAATAATTTGGGTGTAAACAAATGGACGGATCCTGATCGAAAGACAAAAGCAGACCAGGGTTGGTCCACTGGGGTCAAAGTTTTCTGGACAGACCACCAGTCATTAACAGAATGTTAAATTGTTAAAACAATTTAAAAATGTTAAATTGTAAATTGGTCAATTTATTAATTTTTCCTTCATTAATTTATTTAGTTATTCTTTGTAAATCAAATTATTAAATTATTTTAATCAACATTGTCACACTTTTCAACCTAATAATTTAATATCAGGCCTATTCATCTTTGTATTTCTAATAGTTGTTGGTAATATTTGTAATTAGTTTATTTTCCATAATATGAAACATTAAAATTAAAATAATATGTGAACATTAAAATTACTTTGAGGACAGTAATCAGAGCGGTCCGATCATGGACTAGCGGTGTGCCGATTATATTTTTGAGACAGTGGACCGATATATGCTCGATGTCTGGGAGATGTGATACGAAATTAAACAAAACAATAAAGCCGCGCTGCCCTTTGTGACTTCGGTATTAAACTACATTCACCATAATGCACTGCGGCGAGTACACGCGCGTTCTCTCGATGAATTTATGGGAACCACTACTGACATAACACAATTACCACATCTCAGGGTTATATCCACTAAAGATTAAGACTATAGATGTTAGAGTTTTATAATCAGAACAAAAACGTTTTATAAAAACACGATTTCCTTCAGAACCAACACAAACACTCTGAAGGCTAAGCTACATTAGCATGTTTACTAACCACTGCTAAGCTTGGACAGTTTTCATTAAATATGAAAATAACACTATACTGAAGATGTCAGTTTATAGTAATCCAATAAATAATCCGTTTTATCCGTGATATTGTTATGGGAAAAAAGCAAACAGAAAGGTTCAATTCGTTTTATTTGCTGGAGTGGTGCAGATAAACATACCTCCTTTCCTTAGGAATGTACCGTCTGTGAAAGAAAAGGAGGGGGCTCCAAAACTTCACTCAACAACTTGGAATACATGAGACCAGACGAGATTTCTACTTGGAAAATGCCATCTCTGAAAAATGGGAGGAGAGTCCACAATTCTGACATTCTCCCTGTTCATCATCAGCCTCCCTGGGAAAAGGGAATGGCAACTGTTACCCATAGAGCTACTAAAATAGCATTAAACCCAGACTTCTGGCATCAATATTGGAGGCAGGATACAAAAACAACATGGTTAAATAAGGGATATGTCACAATAGTTACAAACTATAAAAACATATAAACTTATTAGGAATACCTAATGTAGGACATAAACTAATAGACCAACATAGAGACAGATTATTTGTTTAAAAAAAAAACATACATTTTGCAATTGTCTAAAACTTGCAGAGTTCTGGAGGATTATTCAAAAAGAGATTAAGTGGAATCTAGGAATTAATGTTAACCTGAATCCTGCATTATTTATATTGGGTATACTTCCATAACAATACAGATGATGATTAGACTTATTTGCAGAGAACACTGCTTTTAATAGAAAGGAAAATGATATCCATTTCCTAGTTGAAATTACAGCCCCTTTTATAGTGCGGTGGATGGAAAGGTGGAAAGTTAAAACAGGTTTTTATTATGGAGGAACTAACATCAAGTTTGCAACAAAGAACAGGTAGGTTTCTCAAAACAAATGATCTCACTTAATGCCAGAACTACTGTAACATGTTCTGTATGCCTTTTTCTCCTTGTGATGAGATGTGTTTAAATTTTGTTTAAATTTTAAATAAATTGATGTTGTGTTTAAATTTTAAATAAAGCCTCAGCTAAGAAAAAAATTATAATATGGTTAACAGTTAATTGTTTTCTGTTTCTCCTCACTGTAAAACACAGCAGGATCATTTACCCCTGACGTTTTTAAATACTGTGAGACTCTCTCCAAACCAGTTGGACGATCAGTGTATCAATAAATATTGGTACATTTATCCACCTATTCCATCTGTTTATATTAGTGGTGCACTATGTAAACAATCTGAACACAATATTGCACCCAGGCCAAACCAATCATATGACTGAAACCCACGGAAGTCCCCTCTTTCCAGTAGCGGTAATAACATGGAAAGATATCGGCACCTCACGTTCAGGTGACAGTAACATCGACATCTTACAAACCTATACATTAGGGTAAGAGCGTGTAGGTGAACTGATTTCAAAAGAAAAGCCACAAGTCATTAAGATATCAAGACATTGTGTCATTTAAAAAAAAATGTTCTTAAATGATGACATTTATATCGATTTTATACAAAATGTATTAAAAAGGAATGCTTTACCAATTTCATATACAAAAAATGATAGTACACCATCTGAATGTTTCAGTTATTTAATATCAAGGCATTCTTTATGTAATTTTAAAATAAAGACCTTTTGTGTTATCACATTTCTTTAACTTTAATTCAAAACATAGTTAATTATTAAAAGGACAATTTTAAACAATTATGAAGAACACCGTCTATAAAGAGAGAACTTTTTTTTTTTTAATTTTTAAGGTTTAGTAATCTGTTTTTATTTCTTAATTTTTCATTTATTTTTTGGAAAATAAATAATATTTAATATGCCAGGCCACTTTTCACTTTGTTCTGCAAGTTAAAATATTTAAAATGAACAGACATTTGTTCCCTCTAGAGGCTATTAATTTATTGTCATATAGAAAACCAATAAGACAACTTATTCAGGGGTGCCCAAACTTGCATAAAACTGACACACACACACACATATATATATATATAATCAAGATTTCCCCTATATATATATATATATATATATATATATATATATATATATATATATATATATATATAGGGGAAATCTTGATTATGTATGGTGATATGTTAGAAGCCTAATTCAGAATGTCATAATGTCTTGGCTTAAATGTCAGCTTTCAAGTACCTGACATGCAGTGTTGTAAAATGTGCCAATGCAATGTACCACCTACCTTATCAGTAGATACTGGCACCTACCTATAAATGACTTTTAGATCTCTGCTTATTTGTGCTGACACAGACATTTAACGTGATATTAGCATGGGAACAGCTTGTAGTTCAGTGGTCCATGAACACAGTAACATTGGACTATGTGTTAATATGGGATGCTATGCTTGTAACATGCCACTTGTTTGGCTTTAAGGCTTTAAGTTTACTAGAATTTAAGGCACCTATGTTTAGCTATAGCATATGGATGTTTGGCACCAACTTTTAGCTAGGTGCTTATAAAAACATCCAAGTGCTTGTTAAATGTACTGGCAGATGTTCCCCAATGGAATATATGGCAATGTAACAATAAAACAAATGTCAATGACATCGACATGTGCCACTATCACAAAAACAAAAAAAATTCAATGCCCATGTCATCCGTACGTAGGATACCTATGTCAATGGAATATGCCACTGTCACCCATATATAAGATGCCCATGTCAACGGAATATGCCACAGTCACCCGTACCTAAGATGCCCACGTTGATGGAATATGCCACAGTCACCCGTACCTAAGATGCCCATGTCAATGGAATATGCCACAGTCACCCGTACCTAAAATGCCCATATCAATGAAATATGCCACAGTCACCCGTACATAAGATGCCCATGTCAATGAAATATGCCACAGTCACCCGTACCTAAGATGCCCATGTCAATGGAATATGCCACAGTGCCCATATCAATGAAATATGCCACAGTCACCCGTACCTAAGATGCCCATATCAATGAAATATGCCACAGTCACCCGTACCTAAGATGCCCATGTCAATGAAATATGCCACAATCACCCGTACCTAAGATGCCCATGTCAATGGAATATGCCACAATCACCAGTACCTAAGATGCCCATGTCAATGGAATATGCCACAGTCACCCGTACCTAAGATGCCTATGTCAATGGAATATGCCACAGTGCCCATATCAATGAAATATGCCACTGTCACCTGTACCTAAGATGCCCATGCCAATGGAATATGCCACAGTCACCCGTACCTAAGATGCCCATATCAATGGAATATGCCACAGTCACCCGTATATAAGATGCCCATGTCAATGAAATATGCCAGTCACCTGTACCTAAGATGCCCATGTCAATGGAATATGCCGCAGTCACCCGTACCTAAGATGCCCATGTCAATGGAATATGCCGCAGTCACCCGTACCTAAGATGCCCATGTCAATGGAATATGCCACAGTCACCCGTACCTAAGATGCCCATGTCAATGAAATATGCCACAGTCACCCGTATATAAGATGCCCATATCAATGAAATATGCCACAGTCACCCGTACCTAAGATGCCCATGTCAATGAAATATGCCACAATCACCCGTACCTAAGATGCCCATGTCAATGGAATATGCCACAGTCACCCGTACCTAAGATGCCTATGTCAATGGAATATGCCACAGTGCCCATATCAATGGAATATGCCACAGTCACCCATACCTTAAATGCCGATGTCAATGGAATATGCCACTGTCACCTGTACCTAAGATGCCCATGCCAATGGAATATGCCACAGTCACCCGTACCTAAGATGCCCATATCAATGGAATATGCCACAGTCACCCGTATATAAGATGCCCATGTCAATGAAATATGCCAGTCACCTGTACCTAAGATGCCCATGTCAATGGAATATGCCGCAGTCACCCGTACCTAAGATGCCCATGTCAATGGAATATGCCACAGTCACCAGTACCTAAGATGCCCATGTCAATGAAATATGCCACAGTCACCCGTATATAAGATGCCCATATCAATGAAATATGCCACAGTCACCTGTACCTAAGATGCCCATGTCAATGGAATATGCCACAGTCACCCGTACCTAAGATGCCCATGTCAATGAAATATGCCACAGTCACCCGTATATAAGATGCCCATATCAATAGAATATGCCACAGTCACCCGCACCTAAGATGCCCATGTCAATGGAATATGCCACAGTCACCCGTACCTAAGATGCCCATGTCAATGGAATATGCCACAGTGCCCATATCAATGGAATATGTCACAGTCACCCACACCTTATATGCCCATGTCAATGGAATATGCCACTGTCACCTGTACCTAAGATGCCCATGCCAATGGAATATGCCACAGTGCCCATAAAAATGAAATATGCCACAGTCACCCATACCTAAGATGCCCATATCAATGGAATATGCCAAAGTCACCTGTACCTAAGATGATCATATCACTGGAATATGCCACAGTCACCCGTACCAAAGATGCCCATATCACTGGAATATGCCACAGTCACCCGTACCCAAGATGCCCATATCACTGGAATATGCCACAGTCACCCGTACCTAAGATGCCCATATCAATGGAATATGCCAAAGTCACCTGTACCTAAGATGCCCATATCAATAGAATATGCCACAGTCACCCGTATATAAGATGCCCATGTCAACGGAATATGCCACTGTCATCCATAGGCAAGATGCCGATGCCATTTCATTACTGCCTCTCCCACTTTCAGTGCAGGAGTACCAATAACTGCATGTGTGTTGTAAAAAAAAATATTTATGAATTTGCATCTCTTTAGATTCACTTAAAGTTACTTCAAATAAATGTTGGGTTTTTGTTTTATTTTCTCACTGTGTGATTATTTCACAAAAATGTGATTTCCTTAGAACAGCTTTTACTAATCTTTAACAAAGTTGGTAATAATTGTGGAGAGAATTAAATGTAAACATTCTACAAGCAAAAACTCTAAAAACACCAACCTGAAGATTCATAAACTTCATAAAAAATCCATATTTAATCCCAAACAAATTATTCATTATACAAATAACACATTGTGTAAACACAGAAAACTAACATAAGGAAGCAGTAGAATAAACAAAAACCAAATGTAAAATAAACAAATGAATGCTAAACAATTTCAGACACATTTTAGAAATTTAAAGTCTTCATCATGTGTGAATTTTCATATGATTTTCAAAGTGTTTCCTTGTCTTAAGAGTTTTTCCGCACTGAGAGCACGTAAAAGACTGTTCTTGAGTGTGAGTTACAGCATGGGCTTTAAGGTAGCTCATCAATAAAAAACATTTTCCACACTCAGAGCAGACATGTGTCTTTTCTTTCATATGCATTTTCATATGTCTTTTGGCTTCGTTCGATTGTGAAAACCTTTTACCACACCCAGAGCAGGCAAATGGCTTTTCTCCAGTATGAATCCTCATGTGAGTTTTAAGTGTTCCTGATGCCGAAAAACTTCTCCCACATTCAGTGCAGACAAAAGGCTTTTCTCCGGTATGGATCATCATGTGGGCTTTAAGGTGGCTTATTTTAGAAAAACCTTTTCCACACTCAGAGCATGTGAATGGCTTTTCTCCAGTATGAATCATCATGTGGACTTTAAGGTGGCTCAAACGTAAAAATCTTTTTCCACATTCAGAGCAGGGCAACGGCTTTTCACCTGAATGAATCATCATGTGGAAGTTACAGGTCCTTTTTAATTTGAATGTTTTTCCGCACACAGAACAAATAAAAGGTCTCTCTCCAGAATGAATACTTTCATGCACTTTTAATTTGGATGAAGATGTGAAGCTCTTCTCACAGTGAGAGCACCGGTGAGGTTTGTTTTCTATGTGGACATACTTGTGTTCTGCTAGAGCAGTCTGTGAAATGAAACCTCTCCCACACTGAGAGCAGATAAATGGCTTTTCTCCAGTGTGAATCCTCATGTGGTATTTTAGGTGAGCTGCGGTCAAATATCTTTTCTCACACAGAGTGCAAGGAAAAGGCTTTTCTCCAGTATGAATCATTATGTGGTTTTTAAGAGACCTTAATACTGTAAAACCTTTCCCACACTCAGAACATGCAAAGGGCTTTTCTACAGTGTGAATCATTTCATGTTTTCTTAAATGTGAAACACTTTTGAAGCTCCATTCACACTGAGAGCACTTGTGAGGTCTCTTTCCTTCGTGTATCTCCATGTGGTATTTCAGAGATTTCTCAGAAATAAAAGTCTTCCCACAGTGTAAACAGGTGAAGGTTTCTTCTCCGGTATGAATTCTCATGTCTTTCCTGTGAGAATTCTCTGTGTTTCCATGAGATTCCTGAGCACAACATTCTTCCTGAAACGGCTTCTCTTCCACTTTACATTCCTTTGTAACATCTTCCAGGAAATCTATTCCTATAAAAAATAGGTTAATGGTTTTAAATAAATAAAATAACAGATATGTATCTATTTTTCATGAAAACATTGAACATGAAGATTTTTAGACAAAATTAAATTAAATATGAGTTCTCAACAAACGACTGGCAACCCCTCCAGTTTGTGTTCCTGCCTTGCTCTCAGTGATTCTGGGATAGGCTCAAGACCCTGAACTAAGCAAGTGCTTACAGACAATGAATGAATTAATAAATGAGTCCTCAACACAATGTCTCAGTTACTTACATTGGTCAGATTTTAAAAATTTTCATCACCGCAATGTGCAGCAGCTCGTAATTAAGGAATAAGAAAACTGAATGACTGTCAAATATACTTTACAAAATGTACAAACGTGAAAGAACCTAACTTGTTATATCAGGAAAATGGAACAATTGAAAGTATGGATCCATGGCTTTTAACTACTTTGAAAACTTGGAGCACAGTTTAGAAAAGTGATATTACATGTAGGATTTAACTGCACTTTTATTCTGGAAATAATGACGTTTCTTGTTGATAATATTGAGATTGTGAAATGTTCTCATTTTATTAGTCAAAATAAAGAACATTAAGGACTGCAGTCGTAGTGCTGTAAGTAATCAAGATACAGGATTTATAATGAAAGGAATGAAATTGGGGTAATGTACAAGACTTTAATTCAGTATTTTCACAATAGTGAAGGAACCAAGCCATATAAAACCCCCAGACTGACCTTCATCCATCTCCTTTAACTCCTCGTCTTTTGTCTTCAGCTCCATCCCCTCCATCACACTGACATCCGCGTTCTCCTCTTTAACACTGTCCATTGAGACGAGATTCCTGAAGTGAAAATATCTGGACAAGTTTGAATTCAAGTTCGACAACTTCAAACTTTTCAGTCACCTAAAGAAAGGCTCCAACACATAAATCTGAAACTGGTGTTTTGTGAGATCGACAAGACTTTTACAACACTCCATTACCACAAAACAGAATATAAGAATTATAATTCATTACAATTATGTGTTTCAATTGCTTATGACACTTAAAAACAAACAAAAAAGACCTATTAGACAAATAAAACACACAGAGTTCAGGAGTTGAAGAATAGTACAGATAGCAGGGAGAACAAAATAAGTCCTTAAATGTGTGGCAACGGCAACAGATGGAGAGATAAAGTACATAATAATTCCTCCTTGGGCTAAAATAACAGATAAACACACTCACAAAAAAAAAAAAAAAAAAAAAAAAAAAAAAAAAAAACAGTAACACACCGCTCTTCCATTCACTTGTTAAAACTACATTGACCATAATGGACTGCGGCGAATCCACGCGCGTCCTCAGTGAACTGTAGCCATGGGAACCGAACCACTACTGATATAACATAATCCCCACATCTCAGCTTTATTTCCGATAAAGATTAACACTGCAGACATTAGCGTTTTATAATCACAAAAAACATATTTCATAAAATCATCATTTCCTTCAGAACCAACACCAACTTTCGCCAGATGGCTAGCTACGTTAGCATGTTTACTATATCCACAAAGCTTAGGCGATGTTTTTAAAAAATACGAGTCTAATTAGTTTTAAGGTGACAATTCACAGTAACCCGATAAATTGCCCTTGTATCTTCGATAGTATTATGAAAAGCTTAATAGAAAAAAATGTTAAATTCGCTTTATTTAGTGCAGTTCTACAAAGCTACATACCTTCCTTAGGAATATACCATCTCTATTTATAAGAAAAAAAAAGCAAGGGGTCCACACAAATTCACTACAGATTTCCTTTGGGAATGTACCATCTCTGAAGAACAGGGAAGGAGGGTCCGCAATTTCACTGACACACTCCCTGTAAACTGAAGCTGACTGACAACATCATCAGGTTTTTAAAAGAATATACGTTTCAAAACCCGCGTAAATATGAGGAATGGAGCTGATAGATTGTCATCAGCTTTCCAGGTCAAACTCAATGAAGTAGATGGAGACTGGCTGGATTCCAATAATTGCATGTGTATTTGTAAAATTGTAACTGTGTTTTTTAAAAATTATTATTTATTGACGAGGGAATCTTTCCATTTACTCTGTCCCAGTCAGTGAGCGTACATCGGTCCACTGGCATACCACTGACTGTAGACCACTGCTGGTCCACCATCGGACCACTCACATTACTGTCCTCTACAGGATATAACTAATTATTAATCTCCCCTAACAGATTTTAAATTCACAGAGACTTTTATTCTGGAAAACAAACTAATAAAAATATTACTAACAACTATGAGAGATATAATAATGTTTTGTTGTAGAAAACAATTTTATTACTTTGTGTTTGTTGACAAATATCCTTAAATGATGATTAGTTAAATTAGCATACTCATTGTGTGAAATCCTGTACCCTATATGCATTTATATGAATGACTAACCAGCATTTACATTATGAATTACTTACACATGTAGTTAAACATTTTTGCTTGATCCTGCACTACTAACTCATATGATAATTACTCCTAAAGACATATTATAAGCTAACTTCACTATATGGCATGATAACTTGATATTTACACACAGTTTTAATTCTTAACGTCTAACCTTGAACAGATGTGCACTCCAGAATTGTAACACACTGACATCAATCATAGTGTTGGTCACGGAGGCGCTGATCTGTAGCTTCTGTTTGTGGCCTTGAAGTGTATTTCTGACTCCCTAAATTTTAGTCTCTAGGGAAAAAGTGCTGAGAAGAGAGGCCCATTATCAGCCTGGCCAGATAATGAATGTCTTCAGGGTCACAACAGGCACCTGAATATTGCACGTGAAGAGCTGAGTACTAACACGTGAAATTATGCATATTAATATACGCTAATCAGCCAGAAACGCCTCACCACCAGGCTATACGTCATCATGGGTATAACTATCGCAGTCAGATGATGGGAGGTCAGAATTTTCACTTGGGAGGGGTATCACACTGTTCTCAATGTGTAAGTTCTCCTGGATCCAGTATTTGGTAAATAAATACTTTGATTTGCTTTGAACTTCACTCGACTGGTGTCTGCGACTCTCTCGTAACGGACACGCCTCCCCCGAAGAGGGAGAGTGTATTTTGGACCTTTTTGTTATTTTCTCATGAGTTGGTAAATTTTAAATACTTTGAGAACGGTCCAAAGAAACATTTTTATCTTCAGTTTATAAGCCTGATATAAAATGATTATGCTAAAAATGCTGACACTGTGCTGGATTAAAATTATTCATTAATCTTATTTATAAAGAATAAGAAAAGAACCCAATGAAGGGAAAAAAATGTAAATTGGACTGTGAATGGAAAAGTGCTAAAATGTGGCATTTTGTCTAAAATTCTGTTTAATCCCCAGTGGTTCGCCCAGAAAACACTACTGGACTTCCAACTTTGCCCTCAGTGGGTCAACAGTGGTCCGCCGTCTCCTTGCTATCAGGGGTGTGAGAATCATTAACCATAATGTTAATTCCTTATAACTCTGTTTACTCAACTCCATTAACAACTGTAAAGGGTAGTTCTCTTACACATCCTGTGGTAAAAACTTTTTTCCAAAAATGTATGGAAAATTCATTAATTTTATTCCATTTTTCTCCCCAAAATCCACATTCCACATAAAAATGCCTTATTGTGTTAACCACCCCCCCACCCCCCCAAACACACAGACACACACAACCCAAACCCTCACAATAGCTCCACGCTTTGGGAACCCTCTAGTGTAAACATAGAAATGTATAACATTTAAAATAAACAAACAAATGATTTTTAATTTAATGAATGTAAAAGAATTTCAGACACATTTCTGAAAGTTAAAAGTCATCATGTGTGAATCCTCATGTGATTTTCATAGCATTTCTTTCTCTTATAAGTCTTTCTGCACTGAGAGCACGTATAGGTCTGTTCCCGAGTGTGAATTACAGCGTGGACTTTAAGGTATCTCAAGAATAAAAAACGTTTTCCACACACAGAGCAGATGTGCTGCTTTTCTTGAGTGTGAAACAAAATGTGTCCTTTAGCTTCACTTGATTTAGAAAACTTTTTATCACACCCAGAGCAGGCAAATGGCTTCTCTCCAGTATGAATCATCATGTGGTTTTTAAGGTGAGCTGCAGTCAAATATCTTTTCTCACACAGAGTGCAAGGAAAAGGCTTTTCTCCAGTATGAATCATTATGTGTTTTTTAAGGGAACTTAATACTGTAAAACCTTTCTTACACTCAGAACAGGTAAACGGCTTTTCTCCAGTGTGAATAATTAAATGTGTTTTTAAATGTGAAACACTTTTGAAGCTCCATTCACACTGAGAGCACTTGTGACGTCTCTTTCCTTCGTGTATCTCCATGTGGTATTTCAGAGATTTCTTACAAATAAAAGTCTTCCCACAGTGTGAACAGGTGAAAGTTTCTTGTCCAGTATGAATTCTCATGTCTTTCCTGTGAGAATTCTCTGTGTTTCCATGAGATTCCTGAGCACAACGTTCTTCCTGAAACGGCTTCTCCTCCACTTTACATTCCTTTGTAACATCTTCCATCTTTCCAACATCTTTTCCTAAAATAAAATACAGTAAAAGGTTAAAATGATTAAAGTAACAGCTATGTTTCTATTTCTCATGAACACTTTGAACATGAAGATTTTGTAGACTAAATTAAAGTAAATACGAGTCCTCAACACAATGCCTGAGTTATTTAGGTCTACTGTTTATTTTGGCCAGATTTTAAAATGTCATCATCACCACAATGTGCAGCAGCTTGTAATTAAAGAACAAGGAAACTGAATTCACTTGTAGGACGGAAACTGAATGACTCTCAAATATAATTTAAGTTTCATTGTATGTGTGTGACAGTAACCACAGCCACTGAAACAAGCCAATGGTAGTGTGAATTTTTGTTTTCTTTTTATTTCCCTCCCACTCTGTATGATTTTCTAAAAGCCCTGTGTGATAATGATAATTAATCAATCAATAATTTGAGATCTGTAAGTAACTTAATTAATTATTACAGTGAAATGGAATCATTGAAAGTGTGGTTCCATGGCTTTTAAATGTTTTGAAAATTTAAATGCTTTGAAAAACACAGTTTCGAAATGTGTAATTGAATACAGGTTTTAACTGGATTTTATTCTGAAAATCAATGATTTTACTGGTTGGTAATATTAAAAGGTGTTTGTGAAATCGTAATTTAATTTCTAAAAGTACAAAAACATGAATTGTATAAAAACTAAAGACTGACCTTCCTCCATTTCCTTTATCTCCTCATTTTCTGTCTTCAGCTCCAACCCTTCCATCACATCAACATCTTCAGTCTCTTCTTTAACACTCCACATAGTGATGGTTTCCTGGTTTCCTGAAGTAAAAAAAACCCTGGAGAAATTCAGAAATTCATTAAACTTCAACATACAAGCTCCTCACAGAGAGTCACCAGGCAGGGCTCAAACCCACAAATCTTTGTGACAATACCTGTTGGTGCCCCAAGACATAATATAAGAATTATAATCAATTAAGTACATTTTACATTTGCAATCGCTTGTAATACCTTTTGTAATATAAAAAAACACAACAAAACACACACACACACCCCACTACAGTACATGGGGTATAGAACAGCAGTGAGGGCAGGTGTAACTGGATATTGTGATAATTTGGGTGTCTACAAACAGATTCTTTTTAAATGCATGCTATATAATAACTACGATTAAAACATGAAACAAAATGACATAAAAGTAAACTGCTCGTCCAGTGACTTCAGTGGTAAAACTACATTAACGATAATGCACTGCGGCAAATCCACGCGCGTCTTCTCAGTGAATGGTAGCCATAGGAACAACCACGGTCCTCACATCTGAGTTATATCCACTAAGGATTAACGCTGTAGACTTTACAGAGATTTATAATCACAACAAACACTTTTTATGAAAGCACCATTTACTTCAGAGCCAACAAACAGTCTGCCAGATGGCTAAGCTACATTAGCATGTTTACTAGCCACTGCAATGCATGGTCAGTGTCCTTTAACAAGGAATACCTAAAGATATATATATTTTCATAGTATTTCATATTTCATAGTAGTCCAATAACTGAGATTTGTATTTTCGATATTATCATGAAATTAAATACATATAAACGGTTGAATCCACTTTATTTACTAGTTTTCAAAGAAACATAGCTACCTTTCTTCCTTTAGGAATGTACCATCTCTAAAACGAGGGTCAATACTAGATAGCATCAACTACATGGGATTTCCTTTGGGAATGTACCAACTCTGAAACAGAGAAGGGGGGTCTACAATTTCACTGACATTCCCCTTGCAATAAGATGTGTTCAGCAAGGATTTTAAGTGAATCTGAGTGAGTACATAACCAGAGTTCGGAAAGAACTTTTAACCAGTTTCTAAACCCAAAAACCTGACTCCTAACCTGGTGGTAGGAACCAAGGTGATGGTGTGTCATCAGCTTCAAGCTCAGAGACCTATGCTGTGAGGATCCTGGAAGCTAGGGGCTGTGCTGGAGACACACCTGTACAATAACGCATAGGTGCAGCATTTCTATCTGTATTAATTTAACATAAAGTGGTTTCTACCAACTGTTGGAATAGTGTTTCTCTAAAGATAATTAGAATTAATTCTTTGCATTAAAAAACAATAACCACATAGTTAATATTTTTAAATTTTATTCCAAAATGTGCATTCCTCATAAAAACACTTGGTTATATAAGTACAAACAGATTAAATTAGGTAACAGACTGCTGAGATTGTTATTGTCAGGGTCAAAATGGATAATAAATAAACAAGGACACAAATAATGAATAGTCAGCTTCAGTTAATTTACTATAAATCTGATAGTTGTACTGTGCAAATTTACAAGAATGCAGCACTTGTACACAATTTACATTAAAGTAACAAAGTTTGTGGTTGGTAAGTTGGGGATCATCAGCAGTGGGGTCTGATGGGAGTCTGAGTTGGAGAGACCATGCTCCCATTGTGTTGGTGTACACATAAATCCAGCATGTTTTCTTCCACCGTGTGTTGGTAAAGTCTGGGAAAAATGTTACTCGGAATAACATGGTTTAAATTGTCCAGAACAACAAGATGCATGTTCTGAAGTGAGATGACCCTAGAGAGTCCTCAGCAACTGCACTTAATGTAGCAAACACAGATGCTGTAAACAGTGCACATCTCTCAGGAATAACAGTGGGAATGGCACTTTGATGTTATATAAAAGCTTTTGTACATCCATAACTGTCATAGTCTCTTTCTCCTGGGCTTCCTCTAAAAAAATGTGTGTTTTACTGCACGGATTGGGTTAAATACAGAGAACAAAATCCTCTGTGGTTGTGGTAAACTGCTGCATTTTTCTTATTTCCAGCAGTGCTACATGGCTGCGCTTGGTTTTGCCAGTGCAAAAACATGTAGGTCCAGTGAAGATTGGACTGGGACAAACATGAAATATAGGTGTAAAATGCATCATGTAATGACCAAAGGAAGCTACAGCTGCTACTCATGTGCAGGCATAGCTGAAGTTAGAGGCTTGTCTGCATAGTTGGTCATAGGTGCATGGCACCAGAGAGATAATGGGAGTTGCTAAAATTTTCCATTGAATTTTGGCTTGTATGTCATTTGATAGCAAGCAAACTCTTTCGCTTTGGAAATATCAATCTGTTTTTCTGCAAAACTCTGAAAGCATGTTTGATTTGACTGACTTGACCATGTGGTTCACAAATCTAATACTGCTGTGGGGGGCCGGGGTATTCAGCCAGTCTATAGAAGTGTTTTTAACTTGTGTTTGTGGTAGATCTTCACAGAGTGCGTTTACATGCTCTTAATCCGATAACTGCACAAAATCAGATTTAATCCCATCAACATGTTTACATGAGTCAGACAACAATCTGATTTGTTTTGCAGCAGCCAATAATATCACAGTAAAATGTAACATTAACTTCCTGCTGTGGATTTTTATAAACACTGGTTCATATTACTTCTTATTTAAACATTTTATTTTTAAGATTTCTAATAATACACGATGCTGTTTTGTCTCGCCGTTTTCTCTACACTGCATATGAGACAGACAAGCTTTTTTTTAAACAACAATCTGTTCTTTTAAAGCTCCTGGCAACTCATTTGAAATGCTGTGTTTTTTTGTATAATGCTAAACACTCTGTAGAATGGTGTGGGCATGGTCTAATACTAATGACAGTGTGACTGACAGTTCTCTGTTTATGTTGCCATGGCAACACAGCATCAAGATAGGGTTTTTCTGGGTTTTTACTTTGAACAGCGGTTGTCATTTTTCACAAGATACACAACAAAATGGCACAGGCAGGTAGAATTGGCATTATACAGCTGTGCATGTACAAACCTATGGACGTCTTTTGGCATTTATTTGTCTTGTGTGTGGTTTGGTGTGATTATTTTGCTAACATAATTGAACGAACGAGATACTTCTAGAGCATCTCCAAATTAGTCCTTTCCCTCTTGGCTACTCTGCTGTACTGCCGACCGAGTGGGTCTGCCTTCCCTGCTGCTACTCTGATGTACACGCCGACCCTACACCTAGCTCAATAAGATGGCTCCTAAGCTTTAGCTCACCAGTCCCTTAGACTCAGGGAGGAGGCGTGGCTATGACATAAGCATTACCCACTTTTAGGACTGTTTATTCTACACAGAGAGGAGAGCAGTACTGGCCATTTTTATCATATTTCTGTTTAGCGTTTTGTATTTAAACTTTGCTGAACGTCTCACATAACACCCACGTTTAGAATTATAATAAATAAATAAATAAATAAATAAATAAATGGGCTCCCAGTGACTTTAAACGTTGTGTGTCACAGACAGAGACCCGAGCTGCGGGACACGTGTTTGGGGTGAGGACTGGGGGGAGCGTGAGCCGAGAAATCAGATCACTGAGATGAAGTCCAGCGTTTTTAAACCGATTTCTTGCGCTGATCTAAGAAATCTGAGTATGATTTTTCCATGACCACTTTATTCATGAGATAGCTCCAGAAACCTGATTAAGATAGATAATTAAGCACATGTAAACGCACTCATAAATAATAAAAAGGGATTTCTGGCATCGAAAGGAGTTGAGCACCCATCTCAATAACTGGCAAACTGCTAGACATTGTCTGATTATCATTTTGCTGTAATCCCCTAATAAACAAAACATATAACAGACAAGTGAAAGATTCATGTGTGAATCTTCATGTGGTTGTGAAAGTGTTTCTCTTTCTTATACATTTTACCACACTGGGAACACTTAAAGATCTGTTCCTGTGTATGAGTTACAGTGTGGGTTTTAAAGTGGCTTAGCTTTGAGAAGCCTTTTCCGCACTGTGAGCAGATATACGGCTTTTCTTTCGTGTGGATCATCATGTGTCTTTTAGCGTCACTTGATTTAGAAAACTTTTTTCCACACTCTGAGCAGGTATGTGGTTTTTCTCCGGTATGATTCATCATATGAGTTTTAAGGCAGCTTGACAATGAAAAACGTTTTCCACACTGAGTACAGGAGAAAGGTTTCTCCCCGGTGTGCATCCTCATGTGGACTTTGAGATCACTAGATTGTGAAAAGCCTTTTCCGCACTCGGAGCAGGTGAATGGCTTTTCTCCGGTGTGAATCATAATGTGGGCTTTAAGGTGGCTTGCGTTTGAGAAACCTTTTCCGCACTCAGAGCAGGGAAAAGGCCTTTCGCCGGTATGAATCATCACATGGCACTTAAAGGTTTTCTTCACTCTGAATGTCTTGCCACAATAAGGACAGATGAAAGGTGTTTCTCCAGTATGAATCATCATGTGGGTTTTAAGACACCTTGACACCGAAAACCCTTTTCCACACTGAGAGCAGGTGAAAGGTTTCTCCCCGGTGTGCTTCCTCGTGTGGATTTTAAGGTCATTTGAGTTTGAAAAGCCTTTTCCGCAGTCAGAGCAGATGAATGGCTTTTCTCCGGTATGAATCATCAAGTGTGTTTTAAGGTGACTCGCTTTTGTAAACCCTTTTCCGCACTCAGAGCAAGAAAATGGCTTTTCTCCAGTATGAATCATCATGTGCGTTTTAAGGTGGCTTGCGTTTGAAATACCTTTTCCACAAACTGAGCAAGTGAAGGGTTTTTCTCCAGTATGAATCATCATATGAGTTTTAAGGTGGCCTGAAATTAAAAATCCCTTCCCACACTCAGAGCAGCAAAAGGGCTTTTCTCCAGTATGAATCATCATGTGGGTTTTAAAGTGAGCTGAGGTAAAGAAACTTTTTCCACACTGAGTGCAACTAAAAGGCTTTTCTCCTGTATGAGTCATCATGTGGGTTTTGAGATTTCCTAATTGTGAAAAACCTCTCCCACACTCAGTGCAGGTGAAAGGTTTCTCGCCAGTGTGCTTCCTCATATGGATTTTCAGGTCACTTGATTGTGAGAAACCTTTCCCGCACTCTGAGCAGGAAAACGGCTTTTCTCCGGTGTGAATCATTTCATGTGTTCTTAAATGTGATAAACTTTTGAAGCTCCATTCGCACTGAGAGCACTGGTGAGGTCTCTTTCCTTCATGTATCTCCATGTGATATTTCAGAGCTCTCTCAGATGTAAAACTCTTCTCACACTGTGAGCAGGTGAAAGACTCTTCTCCGGTATGAACTGTCTGGTTGTCTTTCAGGTGAGACTGCTCTGTGTTTTCTTGAGACTCTTCGGTGTCACATTCTTCCTGAAATGACTTCTCTTCCGGTTTGAATTCATCTTTTACTTCTACTTGTAATACAGCTCCTGTGACAAAAACACACCACAGATAAAAGATAAACAGCATTTGTTACAGGAATCTTTTAGGCTCAAGGCTCAAGGAAATGGGGGTCTTCATCATATGATGTCCAAAACTGTGTCATATTTATCTGTAACTAATAAGATATCATCACAATGTGGAGATGCCCCTTGGCTTGTGAAAGCCAAATTACTGTTCTTTGTAATCTTCTTATAATTCTTATTCTCTTTACGATTTTGTAAACGCTACTTCTGGGGTTTTCAAGGTACAGCCACAAAACATCCCATGTTCATATGCCATGTTTTTATGTAATAACAACTATTGGCAGAAACAAACGCAAAATCATGTTTCCATCCACTGCACTTTTGTGAATAACCTTCAGATGACATGACAACTTAAATCAATAAATATAATTTGACTGAGTGCTTGATTTAACTAACTTAATTTTGTTTCCATTGTGAGTGATAATTACAAAAGCTATGAAAACAAGCTCAATGAGGGGCTCATTCCTCCCAGGTTGGGATTTCTAAGAGAACTGTGTCTCTGGTGAGTAAGACGGGCCCCTCTCCCCTCACTGCTCATGGAGAAACGCTGGGCTGGCTCTGTGTGTCTCCGACAAAGCACAAGGAAAGGCCGCAGTAAAGCATGGTCTTTCTAAAACTCAAGGCCTGCCAAGGCTGAGAGGCGTCATGGGGGTGGGGGACACGCAAAAGTCCACAACGTTATTAGTTTGTATCATTAATTATTTAATTACTATACAAACTAAACAGGCTTAAGGACCACAGTCTTGATTCTACATTGCTGTAAGTATTTGGAGAATGACAACTGGACGAAACTTATTCAGCGTTTTCTCCAACCCAGACCAACCGAAGTGTACAAAAACAAATCAAAAGACTAAACAAATGAAACCCAGACTGACCTTCTTCCATCTCCTTTATCTCCTCGTCTTCCGTCTTCAGCTCCACTCTCTCCATCACACTGACATCCTCACTCTCCTCTTTAACACTCCACATTGTTAATTCAACCTGGGACAACCTTCCAGGATGAAAATAAATCATGAGAATGTGCTCTGAACAACTCTGTCTTCTCAGTCTGAACTGAACTGGTGCAGTGGATCTAGCCAAATCATTCACTGTAAAGATCTAACGGTGATATTTCTGACGAATGCTGCAATTTAAATGCTTTCCTGCAAAATTTAGCTTTGGGATTTGCTACTGGATTTCAGAACATCTCGACATGAAACAACCGTTACATTTACACAGTGACCTGATGTTATCAGAGATTCTGTAATAAACCTGTCGTTATGGAGACTGACAAATCCACTGCAACACAAGTGCTATAAATAGCATAATTGGTCACATGACTAATAAATCAACAAAACACGTTATTAACAATTTATTAATCAAAAATTGAGAAAAAATATATTACAACTGTAAATTAACTCACTAAAGAACACAAATAATACAAGCATGAGAATCTAGTGATATGTATTGATTGTCTTGAATGTGTAAACCCAATAAGCCTCACTTTCGTTAAGCTTCCTTTCTCTGTCCACTTTTGTTTTTTTAACATTATTTAAAGGGTGTACTAGTTCTACCAATCAATCTTTATAATTTGCCAATATAAGAAACTGACACTGCAGATATTCCAGTCTACAGATAACACAAGTCAACATATATTTGGTAAAAATTTTGTTTGAAAACTTTGAAAATATGACTTTGAGCGATATTACTACAATTGTGATTATTACATTTAATATACACAGTTCTCTTTTTGTGAGGCTGGGAGATAACTACTCCTTTATCAAGTGTAGGATATTTTAAAGGTAATTCCTAGAAAACAGAAAAAAAAAATCTCAGTCTAATATATGACACTGGATAATAATCCAAATGTTCTTCATACTTTAACTGTTTGAGCTACTTTACTATATTATATGTCTCAAGATATAACTGAGAATGGGAAGCTACATAAATCTCATTAGATATGTTATACACCACATTGCAGGATTAGTGCTAGATTCTAAACCAGCATCTCTCCAGAGATCACAATTCCACCTTATAACGGAACAATATTCATAACTCCCCACAACACTGAGCTATACCTTAAAAAGATTAACACTGTGGATACTACAGAGTTTTATAATCACTGTAAACACTTTAAAAAAAAAGCTCAATTTCCTTCAGAAACAACAGTCCGACAGATTGCTAAGCTACATTAGCATGTTCAGTGGCACCTGCTAAGCTTCGACTTATTTAAAAAAGAAAAAACAAACTATTTTTAATGAGTCAGTTCGTAGTAACCCGATAAATGACTGCTTTATTCTTAATGTCATTAAAAAAACAAAGTTTAATTCGCTTTAATTGCTGCAGTTCTGCAGAGAATCATACCTGTCCTTCCTTAGGAATGTACCATCCCGGAAAACAGGGGGGTGTCAGAAGAATGGTAATGGCGGTGAATTATGGTACATTTGCGCCACCTACTGAGTTAGAAGGTGAAGGGTAACATCAGAAGCATATATCTGTCTATCGTCAGTGAGTATACCAATTCTTCCCTTTGTGTTGAGGACATTTTACAGAGAAGCAGAACAGGTTCAGCTATTTCTAGTACGTTTTGAAGGTCCCTGTAAAGCCCCGTTTCATGCTTCTTTATTAATGCAGTGAGTAGTAACACTGTGCCTTATTCTACACTGTCAGAAAAGCTCACTGTGGCAGTTTACAAGGTGTAGTGTACCTTTAAAAGTACAGCAGTGGTGTTAAAGTCCAGTTGTGTTCCCTAAAGTTCAATTACATTCTCTTCTCCAGAAGGAGAGGGGGGTCTCTGTAATCTTTCATTACAACTGTGGAGAATAAAAGAACACAATAAAAGTCCTGGAGATGAAACGGGGTGAATTAAATCAACACAACTTTAATATCTACAGTTAATATAAAATAAGGTACAGTTATGATCCCTAATTAAAGATACTGTAAATGTAAATTCAGCATGATCATTTATAGTGGCGATAATTAGGGTTTTAAGTGAGTTGTAGAAGTTGCACAGTACCTTCTGTGGTCCCTCCAAATTTCAATGCAGTATATTTAATAATAGGAGATTAAATGTGAATGGTTGGGCAGGGAGTGTCTTGCAAACACAGAGAGACCACCCATAGTTGGACCGATCCCCTGCCATTATTTACCATTTTTCAAAACCCTACAGTGGGCAAATCTGCAAATATCATCACAAAATCTCATTTGTGTCACATTTATTTGCACAAATAATTTTAATTAAGCTTTACATCAAAAACCATATAAATTTTTCATGAAATACAGTAATATTACAACACTAGCTGAAAATAGCTATAGTAAAATCAAGTCTTTTTACACATCCAGTAGTGAATGTTATAGCATTGTTCCCTCACCATTTTATTTTGTTTTGATATTTCCAAGTGCAAATCAAAGAACCGTAGCTGACGTCTGATCCCAACCCCCAGCCTAGGATGTTCTCTTCAAAAAAGGCAGCTTTGCAAGTAGCTTAATTACCAATCAGTGCATTATGTCTGTCTTACAACCAACCCAACTCAAGTGCCCTTTACCGTACACTGCTTTATTCACATTCACAGCACAGCTTAGCTGAAATCTTTGAGCATTTACCACAGACAAATCGCTTACAAGTCTCACAGATGTCAAATGTTTTGTTGCCTGAACATCGTCCGACTTGACACTGTTTCCTTTTAATGGGCGAGAAAGGACTTTCAGGTAAGAGCCGTCTACGTGCCGCTACATTTGCTATTCTCTGACGTGCACACAGCTCCTTTACCAGTTCCAGGATGAATGTTTTCCTGCTTATGTTAACATTCATGCACTGTTTGTAAAGAATATGTGCATTAATGGCAGCCAGGTCCAGGATGTTATAAAACACGGCTATAGGCCAGCGGCGGGTGCCTCCCTTTACCGAATACAGCCGTGCCATTTGATCCATAGCATCAACACCACCTTTAGTGCTGTTGTAGTAATAGACAGTATCAGGCAGTTTCTTGGTGCTGTTATCTGTGGAAACAGTCTGATGCATCGTGCTGAGGATGCAGATATTTTTTTTTGGTTTTGCTTGGTAAATGGTCAGCGTTACTTTCCCTGCTTTCAGAATCTTGGTGGAAAATAGCTCAGACTGTACCTCTGTGCATCGGGGCATCTCACGTTTGTTTCTCTTAATTGCCCCAACAATGGTGGTTCTGTGCTCCAAAAGGCTGTTTGCCAGAGACAATGTGGTGAAGAAACTGCCTGTTGTTACATTTCTTCCTTTCCCCAGGAACGGTTCCATCAAACGCATCACAATGTTTTCTGTCAACAGTTGACCAGCCTGTTTCTTCTCATCTTTCCCAAGATAGGGAAATGTATTCAGCATGTAGTTTGTCACAGAATCGGCAGCCACCCAGAATTTAATGCCAAACTTGTCAGGTTTATTGGGCATGTACTGAGTGAACCGACAGCGTGTCTTGGTGGGGAACAGTTGTTCGTCCACAGTTATGTTCTGACCGGGTGTGTAAGAAGCAATACAGTTTTGCACAAATTTATTGAAGATCTCAGAGATCATGGCAAATTTATCCGTCATGAGCCGGGTAGCCCTCGTGTTCTTGTCATCAAAACGCATATGTCGCATGATTTCTCTGAACTTCTGTCGCGATATTGTTTCTCTAAAAATGGGCATTCCCAAGTCAGAAGACCAGTACTCATCCAGTTTCCTGTGTTTACCCCCAGTTACCCCTCTCAAATAAATGAGGCCAAAGAATGCTTTCAGTTCATCATCTGTCAGCGTGAACTTAGCATTACTTCGTTTAATTTCTGCTTCAGTGTATTTATAAAGGTTTTCCCACATTTCGGGGTCAATCAAACACAGCAGACTGCTCAGGGGACTTCTGATGTTGTCCTTGGCGTAAGATGTGGGTCCTGGGGGTTCTCCTGGGTTATTCCACTCTTGTGGTTTATCCTGAGGTTTGCCGGCTGGTTGTTCAACCCACACTGTGCCATTTTTCGCCTCTTGAAACGAGTCCCCGGCATGTTCAGTTTCGGAGTCTGATTCTGCACCTGAATCAGATTCAATTTCAAACGTGCCGTCTGCCTCATCGTTCCCTTCCGGCACCTCACACTGTTCACCCTCCGATTCCATCTCATCGATATTCCACAGAAAGTCCAACACTTGCCGTGCAGTACGGAGCCTGTGAGTTTTATCGCGAGCTGGGGTCGGAGGAGGACTTTTCTCACTAGTAAGAGGTGTGCTAGTAAGAGGTTTCTTTCCTTTGTGTTTCCCCATGTGAAATTTCAGGGATTTCTCAGACGTAAAGCCCATGTCCCATTGTGAACAGGTTAATGATTCTTCTGTGGTTTTCCTTCTCAGGTTGTATTTCTGTTGAGGAGGGTCTGTGTTTTCTTGAGATTCCTCGGCACCACATTCTCCCCGAACCGTCTCCTCTTCTTTTAGTTCGTCTTGTAATTCATTTCCTATAAGAAAAGAAAATCAGAAAATGAAGAATTTAAAATCGTAGCTCGGTACAGGAAGCCTTTTAGGCCAAATGAAATCAAAATGTGTGTCCCCAACATATGATGTCCAAAACTGTGCCACATTAATAAAACATCACCACAATGCGGATCAGCCTGTATATCACACAAGATAAGAAAACTACAATCACCTTGTAGAAAGGAAACCAATTTATTTTCAAATAAAGCAACAACTAATTGAATGTAGTGAATTTTAATTCAGTATTTTCTCTAAAGTGAACGCACCAAACTGTATTAAAACCCCAGACTGACCTTCCTCCAGCTCCTCCCTCTCCAGGTCTTCTGACTTCATCTCCATCCCCTCCATCAGACTGATGTCCTCACTCTCCTCTTTAACACTGTCCATTGTGACGGGTTTCACTGAGTGAAAGAAATGAGAATGTGCTTCGATCAACTTCTCAGTTTGAGCTGAACCTGTGCAGTGGGTAAGTCTACATAATTTGGGGAAAATATACAGTTTATCGCTCAATAAAGACAAATCCATTTATTTCAGCTTAAGGCCTGGATATACATCCAGACGACCGATGTATCAGCTCTACGATGTTGGGTCACAATACCCACCTTAAAGATTAAATAATGTGGTTTACGCTGTATATCAAGACTTATATTTTTTTGTAATTGCACATCTTTACACACCTCACTGACTGGTCTGTTGTTTTATTGAATCCACAGTCTCCATCTTATAGCTTATGTCTGTGTCACATTAATTCATTCAGGGTCGCGGTGGGTCTGGAGACTACCTGGAATCATTGGGCACAAGGCAGGAACACACCCTGGAGGGGGTGCCAGTCCTTCACAGGGTGACACACTCACACATTCACATCTATGGATACTTCTGAGTCTCCAATCCACCTACCGTGTATTTGGAGCGTGGGAGGAAATTGGAGCACCTGGAGGAACCCCACGGGACATGGGGAGAACACACCACACGCCTCACAGACAGTAACCCAGAGCGGGACTTGAACCCACAACCTCCAGGACCCTGGAGCTGTGACACTACCTGCTGCTCCACTGTGCCGCCCGGTCTGTGTAACAGTTAAGTATTAAATTTATTTACAGTCCACACATATTTTAAATTTATAAAGCTGAGGTCTATGCAGCATCTCTGATCCAATTACAGACAAATACTAAACACACAGAAGCAGTTAACAAATGGAAACAAATGGAACCAGCTGATAGAGAACATTAGATCCCCAACTTTAAACAGTTTTATATCAAGATTAAAACATTCAAATTTGAGCAGCTTACAGCTCAGTTTAAAATACTCTTTATTTATTCTGTAACGGCACTGTACAAAAGATGCACTATGACCAAACTGGCCTTGCCTTGTAGTCTATTCCTTTGCCTACTTTATCTCCATTTCACCCTGGCCTTCAATGGTCAGGACCCACATTTTGGAACTTAAACTGACCATTTAATGTACTACAAAGAAATTTTATCCTTCATTTCATACAATTTTCCCATTACAACATCACAAAATAATAATCATATTTATAAGTAGAGTTAGCTTTTGTTGTGGTAAAAAGGATTATAGAATTATACATCTAAATATTTTTGAGCAAAATGTCCAGTTTATTGTTCAGCCAAATATGAAGAAGACAACACTCAAACCAAAATACATATTTTTTAAATTAAAGATTTACACATAAAAATATGGGAATGTGATTTTACTTAAACCTCATTAGTCTTTCTCATGCACTACTTTGGCCAAAGGTTTACAAAAGAAGGATATCAATCAGGAGTATGTTCTCCTTTCCCTGAAGTGGCAGACGTCAGTCCTCAGAGAAGGATTTACACCAGATGCTGGAACATTTCTATGAGGATTTGATGGCACTCACCCAGTAGCCAAGTTTACATTAGTGATGTAATGATGGAGCTCCATCTCTCCAGAGAACTCCAGAGAGTTCAAATCTGACAGATCAGTACTAATTTATAACATAAACCCCCACATTCTCAGAGCTGTATCCGCTAAATATTTACACCGTAGACTTTACAGAGTTTTATAATCACAGCAATCATTTTTATAAAAGCACCAGTTCCTTACACTAACCACTAACACAAACCGTCCGCCAGATGGCTAAGCTACATTAGCATGTTTACAAACCTCTGCTAAACTTAGAGTTGTACATAAAAATGAATAAAACACATATTAAATATTTTAAGGCGCCAGTTCAGAGTAAACCGATAAATAAACGTTTTACGAGTATTTTACGTTGTTTACTGCAGCTTTACAGATACACACCTCGCTTTTCTTAGGAACGTACCATCTCTGAAAAAGAGGGGGCCACAATCTCACTGATATCCTCCACTACATCAGTTTTCTGTCGGAATGTACCATTGACTATAATTGGGGGTCCATCTCTTATATCGTATACTTTTTAAGTAGTCAATTTCAATTATTAATAATAAGAATAAATATAAACTATATATATTTTATGTAAATGTACATATATTTGTTAGAAATCGTTTTTGTCAGAAAAAGGTTAAATGCTTATTTTTATATTTACAAAAAAACAATCAAGGTTTAAGTGACAACAATGGAAATATATTCTTTGTGCTTTTGTTGTTATACACAAGATAGACACTTAAAAGATTCTTATTTCTATTTCATTGTTAAATCAATCAATCAACCAACTAATCAATCAATCCAAATTTTCCAGATATGGGGGTGGCATTATTTCATATTTAAATTTCAGACCACAGTTCCACTGCTCCACAGCAGTGCTTGCATTTGTTTAAAGGCTTAGAACCTACAGTTTACATATAGTGCCTTTCCTTTTTCCATTTTCTTGAAAAATAAAAATAAATAAATAGAGGATTTTTAGTTTTATTCCAAAATACATATTTCTCATATAAACACCTGATAATGTAAACATAAACAATTAAATTACAGATCATAAAATAACAATAGATCATATATTATTGGATTATTAGTCATAATGAACAAGGGCAGCACAGTGGTGCAGCAGGTAGTGCTGGGCATCTTTGGCCTAATGGTTAGAGACTGGGCTTGGTACCGGAAGGTTGCAGGTTTGATCCCCAGGACCAACAGGAACATCCACAGCTGACGTGCCCTTAAGCAAGGCACTGAACCCCCAAATGCTCCCCTGGCTGATGGCCGCCCGCCTATCTGGGTGTTCCTTCACAGCCCCTAGCGCATTAGTGTGTGTGGGCGTGTGTGTTCACTACCACAGATGGGTTAAATGCGGAAGACACATTACGTTGTACGTTGTAGAATGACAAATAATTGCACATTATAATTATCACTATTATTAGTGTCTCTGTCACAGCTCCAGGGACCTGGAGGTTGTGGGTTCGAGTCCTGCTCCGGGTGACCGTTTGTAAGGAGTTGGTGTGTTCTCCTCGTGTCTGCATGGGTTTCCTCTGGGTGCTCCGGTTTCCACCCACAGTCCAAAAACACACGTTGGTAGGTGGATTTGCGACTCAAAAGAGACCGTAGGTGTGAATGTGTGTGTGTGTGTGTCACCTTGTGAAGGACTGGTGCCCCCTCCAGGGTGTATTCCCACCTTGCGCCCAGTGATTCCGGGTAGGCTCTGGACCCACCGCGACCCTGAACTGGATAAGGGCTACAGATAATGAATGAATGAATGAATAATTCAGAACCAGTGCTGAAAATTAAAGTTTAATCACATGTGGATCTTCATGTGATTATTAAAGTATTTCTTTTTCTTGTAAGTCTTTCCACACTGAGGGCACTTAAAGGGCGTTTCCTGACTGTGAGTTTTAGTGTGGGCTTTAAGGTAACTCAGTGTTAAAAAACCTTTTCCGCACTCAGAGCATATGTGCGGCTTTTCTTCCGTGTGTATCATCATGTGTCGTTTAACGTCGCTTGAGGTTGTAAACTTTTTATCACAGTGAGCGCAGGCAAAAGGCTTTTCCCCGGTGTGGCTCATCATATGGGTTCTAAGATATTTTGGAGCTGAAAAACCTTTCCCACACTCTGAGCAGTTGTGTGGCTTTTCTTCGGTGTGAATCAGCATATGTCTTTTAGCGTCACTTGATTTAGAAAACTTTTTATCGCACTCTAAGCAGGTGAATGGCTTTTCTCCGGTATGAATCCTCATATGGGTTTTACAGTGAGTCGATGTCAAGAAGCTCTTTCCACACTGAGTGCAGGTGAATGGCCGTTCTCCAGTATGAAATCTCATGTGGGTTTTAAGGTGGCTCGAGCTGGTGAAGCCTCTCCCGCACCTGGAGCAGGTGAAAGGCTTCTCACCAGTGTGCATCATCATGTGGGTTTTGAGGTGAGTCGACTGGGAAAAGCCTTTTCCGCATTCAGAACAGGTAAAAGGCTTTTCTCCGGTATGAATCATCATGTGCGTTTTGTAGTGTGTTAAATTTAATAAACTCTTCCCGCACTGGGGGCAGGTGTATGGCCTTTCTCCAGTATGAATCCTGATGTGTGTTTTAAGATACTGTGAGGTGGTGAAGTGTTTTCCACACTCTGAGCAGCTGAAGGGCTTTTCCCCGGGGTCTTCTCTGGTGTGAATCCTCAGGGGCGAGGCGTCACTGAAGTGTTCTTCGTGTTGAGTGTTTAGGTCAGGCTCCTGTTCATGATATTCCTCCTCAAGTGGCTTCACCTCAACTTTGAAATCTGTGTTAAAGTCATCTGTTAATGACTCTGTAAAAAAAATAAAGAAAATCCATTGTTACAGTAAAATCGGTGAGATATTTCTAGCTCTACATTAAAGCAACACTAGATAAGATTTGGTATATTGCTCCTGGGCTCCCCTTACAGTTGCAGCACTGTCCTGAATTCACAAGGAGGTGGAAGGAGTGGTGATTCCTACCCTCCTCCAAAAATTACATAGTGCCGTTTCTGCAGTGCTAAGCCTGGAATAGCAGAGACAGAGGCTCTGTTCTCCATGTTACAGCTCAGAGGACCATCACAATGATTTTTGAAGCTGTAATTTTAAGGTAAATATACTAAAGCTGCCTTGTTAGAACAGTATCATACGCTAAGATCATTTCTATTCACACAAATGTCTCTAGTTAGTTGGATTGTATTCATGTTTACAGGCACAGTGCGAAACACGCACAAGGAATTTGTCTTGGTGAGTGACACACGTGACGCTAAGACACTGAAAAAACACACGGTTTACAGTGTTCAAGAAAATTAGATTTTAACAGAAGATAAATGACGAGAAAATTAAAAATACACAGAACATCACTTCACAATGAACAGCTCTAAGAAGTTCATCAAAATGAAAGGAGCCGAAGAGATGAATGAGTGTGTGACAGGTGAGCAGTGTCCTCCATTCACTCCATTTTAATCAAATTTTCAGTGACTGTGATTATCTCCTTTGTGCTTTTGTTGTTAAACAAAGCTTTAAGACAATAACCACTTCGCAGGTACTTGTGTCTATTTCACTGTTAAAACAAAACAAACACATTTTCCAGGAATGTGGTTTGAACTATTTATTAATAAAGCAGTTCAAATGTCAGAACACAGCTCCACTGCCCCACAGCCCAATGCTGGGGTTTGTTTGTAACCTTCTAACCCACATTTTATATATAATGTGTGTCCTAACAGAGTCTGAGCAGCACGAGGTAAAACTGTTAGACTTTATTAAAGTGTACTACCTAAAACTGACAAAGGTGCCTGGCAACAGTTTGTAGAAAGTGTATTATTACAGTACAATGACACTAACATTGGGCTAATAAGCATTTTCCCTAGAGAGTGTAAATCATGAGTAAAAGACAGCTACAGGTGAACCATGGTACACTGCCTTACTCCATTCTCCTAAACTTTGGAGCACAGTGTTGAGTTTTTATGTTAAATGCAGGTTCTAACTGGAATATATTCTGAAAATTAAAAATATAGTTTGTACTGAGTTTATTCAGAATAACCATTCAGTTACTCATCAAAGTGAATGATGTGAAGTACACAGGCTGAAGATCCGCAGTCTTGATTCTACAGTGGTGTAATTGGACAATGACAACTGGACAGGATTTTCATAAAAAATTTTCTCTATGGTGGATCAACAAAAACCCCAGACTGACCTTCCTTCATTTCCTTCATCTCCTCGTCTTCTGTCTTCAGCTCCATCCCCTTCATCACACTGACGTCTTCACTCTCCTCTTTAACACTCCACATTGTGAGTGTTTTCACTGAGTGAAAATATCTGGACACAACCCTCCAGGAAAGAAAACAAATCATGAGAATGTGCTCTGATCAATTGGTCTCCTCAGTATGAACTGAACTGGTGCCGTGGGTTTTGGGGTAAAGGTCTAATTGTGATATTTCTGACTGATACTGCAGGTTATATGTCATTATTTTCCATAAATTAATTCCAGTTTTTTTATTCCTTTGCCATACCAACCAACAAATGAATTTATTCCAGCTTAAGGCATGAATAAAGCGTCAGAGCCATTTAACTAGCACCGTGTAACTGGGCTACAACTCTCCAACTGAACACTGAATAATGTGTTACTAATAATGTGGGATAACATTAAAACAGGAATTTGCAATTAGAAATCAATACTTTCAAACTGTAATATCAATATAAATGATTAGTTGTTTAGGTGAAAACCTGGCTGTTTTCATCAGTAATTTTAAGTCATTTTCTCTTGATTTTTCATCTCATTTTAAAACAGCAGTTATACTGACACCTAGTGGCCTGGATATATCAGAGGTTCTGTATTAACTCTATTATAAACATAGTGTTGGTGATCACTAAGGGAAAGGCATCAGTCCATCACAGGATACCATACACTCACTCACTCACTCACCAACCTGTGGACAGTTTCTCACACACACAAACTGCTTTTCTTTGAAGGACTTAAAAATAGATGTTGGGATATTTCTGTGGAGATTTGATCTCATGGCAACATATACATTACTGAGGTCAGGTTCTGATGTTGGGTGATTATGTCTGGATCTCAGATCATCCCAAAGGTACAGGATGGAACTTTATCTCTCCAGAGAACACAGTTCCACTCTTCCACTGTCCAAAACTATTGGGTTTTTAAACACCACTGGTGAAGCATTGGAACAATTTCCCGACCCATTCTTATATTCGATAAAAGATTAAAGCCGTAGTCATTAATAAGCTTAATAATAACAGAGCAAACACTCCTTATAAAAGCATCATTACCTTCTGAACCAACACAGTCAGACAGATGGCTAGGCTACATTAGCATGTTTACTAGCCACTGCTCAACTTGAACATTTAATTAAAAAATAAATAAAAACAAAGGAATATCTAAATATTTTAAGGTGTCAGTTCATAGTGACCTGAAAATTCACAGCTTCATCTCCGATATTATCATGAAACTCCAAATATAAACGGTTTAATTCGCTGTATTTACTGCAGTTCTACAGAGAAACATACCTTTATTTAGGAATGTACCATCTCTGAAAAATGGGGGGGTTCACAATCTCACTGACACTCTCAAAGTTGTTTACAGGCAGAAAAATATTAACATATTATTCAAACAATGATCAAATTCAAGCTTGAGTGATACGTAATTTTTTAAAACCAAATGTACATTGCTATTCAGTAACGAATAAGTGAAATATTCTTGCCATTAATCAGGGTGATTTAGGATCATGTATAACTGTTCTCAAGCATTAAACTGTAATTCATACATTTCTGGGAAGATTATATAACAGGAGCTCCTAAAGTAGCTGAATTCACTAATTATTTGGGTTTCTACAAATGTTTGGACATGTACTGTACAACAACCATATTGCCTTAAAAACTCATTTGCATTTCTCACACCATATTCCTATGCATATTTATCTTTATAGATAGAGTACTGTGCAAAAGTTTTAGGCCCCAAAGATTGAGGTTTAAAAAGCTATTTATCTAAGCAGTAAGGGTTTATTTGCTAAAAAAAAACAAATAAACAAAAGATCAAATAAACCCAAATCATATTATTCCAGTGTGATACTCTGTTTGTGAATGTGTTGGTTTAACTTTGTCCAAATCTCTCCTCATGGAGTCCGTATTATTTGAGGTTATCATCCAGTACGTAGTTTTAGCGGTTAATAAATAATGATTTTAAATAATCTGTTCTGTTGATTTAATAAATTCATGCAAATCAAGGAGAATCTGTACAAAACATTGTTCTTCAAACTTACGCTCACCTACAACTTTATAGAAAATAATTACCTTATATTTCTTATTTGTTTTATATTATTAATCTTTTGTATTTACTGTGATTATATATAACTTTATAGAAGCCCCACGCTCACTGAGAAGGCATTAGTTTAAGGCATCAGTGACCACACTTGCATATGCAGGACATTTCCACTGATGTGGAGGCAAATATTGGGTTTTTTGAGAGAAATAGGCTGCCGTCAAGACAACATCTTTTGGGAAGTCCATGGTTATTTCAGCAGGACAACATCAGGCCTCATTCTGCATGTGCTACAACGATTCATGGCTTCATGGATACATACTGCCTATATTTCAGAGACCTGCCTGCAGTCCAGAGCTGCCCACTATGGTCATCATGAAAAGGATATTGAGGCAACAGGTACCACAGTATGTTAAACAGCTGAAATAATGTATCTAGTCAGAAGGGAGAAAAAAAAAAAATTAACAATTGCTATAGTCAGTTCCCATATGACTAAGCAGTGTATTTAAAAGGAGAGGAGATATCATAACGGTAAAAATGACTCTCCCAACGTTGTGTGTTGCAAACCAATCAGTAGAAAATCCCCGATTGCAGCTTGATCTTCTTTCAATTCTTTTACCTCCTCACTTGGAGTATCTTGAACAGCAGGATATATATATATATATGGATCCCAAATCATCCCAAAGGAGCTCCATCTCTACAGAGAACACTGTTCCACTGGTCCACAGACCAGATCAGGAGGGCATATGGACCTCTGGCAGATCATTATGTATTCATAACAACAAATATCTTTTATGAAAGCATTCTCTTCAAAACCAACACAAACAATTCCCCAGATTGCTAAGCTACATTAGCATCTGTTCAGATTGGACAGCTTCCTTAAAAGGTTTTTTAAGGTGTCAATTCATATTACCTCGACCTACATATTGTCATGAAAACATAAATTAAACACAGCTTAACTCGCTTTATTTAGTTACTGCTGCTCTAAAGAGAAACATACCTTCCTCTAGGTATATTCCATCTCAAAAATATAAGGGTTTACAAACGCTGTACCATTACTGAAATATGGGGGTGTCCACCTCCTACATTAGTACTGTTAAAATAGCAGTAATCCTACAGAATAATCCGTGTTTTTTGCAGGTGTGAGGGACGGTTTTGTGATGCCATTCATAAACTCTATAAAGAGATATAGGAATATAGTGTCCTTATATTCATCAAAACCAAGCAGAAAAAATAAACATTACTCATGCTAACACCTAATTATGTAAATACAAACAAATGTATTAGATTTAAATCAATAAAATATACAACATTTACAATAGATAAATTATTTTTTTACATTAATTAATAAATAATCTTTTCTGAACTAATGCTGAACTAATTTAGCCACTGTTATTTCCCATCTTAGCTAGGATTTCACTCACCTGGGAGAGCGTGGAGCACACGCTTCATCTGAGGTGGGTGAAGTCAACTATTGCTTCTTTTTGAACTGCTGTACAAATAACTCCACCTCACAGCTGGTCATGCTTGGAGGGGAATGCTAAATGCCCAGATATTTTATGTCAGCTAAGAGATGACTATCTTATCAGAGAGTGAGGGAGACCAGTTGTGCTCTCCTGGATCCTTAGGACTCCTGGCCTCAGACAGCTGAGGCATCAGTAGAGATGGAACCAAAGGCCTCCTGATAGAAGAAAACACATTTAGACATTGGGAGCCCCTGTATATTCTATTCTGAAGACAGGCCACAAGATGTCCTCATATGGCTTCAACATGATGAATAGTGTGGACTGCGTGTCAACTGTCCACAGTGATTTCATGTCCTCATTTTTGGTCTTCAGTTCAAAAGCCTCAGTCACACTAATACCCTGTCTCTCCTCTTTAACACAGGACATTTCTTTCAGTGTTCAAAATAAACAGCTACAAGGAGGATATTCCTCTGCAAAATTTGCAGTGACTGAAAAAAGAATCGAAAAAGCACAGACAGATGATCTCACAGTTGCTAGGATATATTAGCTCTTTTAGCCTGTTTGCTATCAGTTGCTAACCCTGTAAACATCCCCCAAATGAGAAATACATGTTAACATTAAGACAACTGTTACATAATACGATAAATGACCACTTTATCCTAAACAGACATGAGAAGCCATATAAAAGCTTTTTATTTCTTAAACGTTGAATTTTCAACAACATGCTTCCATTGGCGGCGATGGTTGTAGAGGTGGTGAGTTTTCACATCACTTCTATTATAATCTCACACTTTTTACGTTTAATAACATAGTTACTGGGCTGCCTTAAACTTTTGGAGTTAATTAAACTTTTAAAAATAAAAAGAGCTAGAATCTGTGCTTATGTCTTTGTAAGTTCATTAGTTCAGTTTGCTATGAAGTATTCTCAACACAATTTCAACACAATACTAGAAAGGACAACAATCATCTGTTTTTGTTTTTTAATAATGATTTTGAAAATGCCAGTTCCATGCAGACAGGATATCAGACCAGCATAAAAGACACTTATATGACACATATTTCACAGCACCAAAAACAGATAGATTTAACATTCAGATTCAGGCTTTTTCAGGAGCAAGATCCATTTATTTCACTTCCTGGATTTTGGAAATGTGGGTTTTTTGTGGGTTGTTGTTTTTTTACCTATGCATTCAGATTACTTTGAAAAGTCATTCTTGCTCATTGAATGCAATAATTTGCACATATTAATATAACCTTGTTCATATTTTTATGGATGTCCCATTACCAGTACGTCAAAGTGAGGAGCATTAATGATACTGGCTCAATTTTGTTTGTGTCCCAGAAAGAGCATTTCACACTCTTTCTTTTCATGGTCTACACTAAATTATGCCAGTCACATGTGTGTGCATCATTTAAAGAGAGGGAAAGACTGCAAATGATATCTTTTTCAACAAGAGATTTTCCTTGTAAGACAATATTATCATATTAACAAATATAAATGAGTAATCAATTTATAAATATATGACATACATATTTATTCTGTATCAATAATTAGAACTAGAAGAATAGAATCATATTGTGGGATACTGTATTTTATTTAAATTTAAATTTGAGGGGCTTAGGGCTTCTCACTTTTGGTGTTGGTAAATTGTAATGACTGTAATCATTAAAACTGGGTTGGGACATCATGTATCCTTTTTTATTTTGGCTCCTCATCTAGGTGTCTGCAAAGCTTTGGATCAGGTGGAAGAGCGTGACATTGTAGAGCACCTGGTGGCCATTGTTCCATGTGTAGAGCGCCCTCTCTCTGGGGTTGTAGTCCAGCATAGAGATGTGTGAGTACTGGTTGTGGAAGGGAATGTCTGTGTACTCGTACGAAGACGTGTTTGTGTGGTAGGCAAAGTGGACTTTGGCTCCGGCGAGGTGTGAGTTGGTGACATAAAGGGTTCCACAGATGAGGAACGCCTCTCCGGCGCTTCGTTTGGGGAACCCTGTGTCCCAAGAACGCACTACCTCAAGGGTTACTGGGTCCAGACGGCTAACCACCATGTTCCCCCCATTGGGGATGGTGGTATAAACCGCCCAGAGCCCCATCTCGTCAGCCATGATGTCGATATCCGAGGAGCCGCCCCAAGAGTAGGGGAAAGTGTTGTTGTAGCCGGCCTGGCCCAGGTTACGCTGCATTAAAATGATCCGAGACTGCAGGTGGTACTGGACGATAATGTTAGTCTGGTGTTTGTTGTAATACAAAGAGCCATTATACACAACGTGACCTGTACCTGAAAACAAACATGGGGAAAATACAAAAAGAAAAACAATGACTGTAGGATATCTCTCCAGGTACTTAAAAAAAAAAAAAAGCCATACTCCCTCACTCTTCTCCACAGTGGAAGACATTTCTGGTTCTTAATGAAACGTCTGTGACCTGCTTTGGTCCAAACCCCACAGCAGTGTTCTCCCCCTGTGTAAACAGCCCTGTTCAGAACGCTCGCTTTCAGCACCTGTTCCTTTAAATGACAATGAGCCGCTTGCTGTTCACCTCGACCCCGAGTGCACAGCAGCAAGGAGCAGAAGCTCAGGTTTTTAGCTGCTTTTACTGGGTTCTCTTTTTTCTCCGTTCTCATTTTCTCCGTTTTTACTCAGTGCTCTTATTTCTCCACACTCCAGGCCTCCACCAGCCTCAGAAATAAATTAATTTGGGTTTTATACCCTGTTAATACAGAAATAAATGGCACCAGACTTCATCTTTCCTGATAAGTCCCACTTATCTGCAGTGTTGTGTTTTTTTTAATTCTCCACGCTCCCCCTCATCCCACCCTCACCTCAAAAGCAAAAGTGGTCTGACCCTCATTGCATGAAAGTCTCTCACATCTTTTCTGAGTTGTTAGTGGTACAGACCTGTCTAAATTAAATCAAAAATCTGCCATAGAGTGAGACAGAGACAAATAGAGAGCGAGAGAGACAGTAAGACAGACAGACAGACAGACAGAGACAAATAGAGAGCAAAAGAGACAGAGACAGACCGACAGACAGAGAGAGAGAGAGAGAGAAATAGAGCAAGAGACAGACAGAGAGAGAGAGAGACAGAGACAAATAGAGAGCGAGAGTGACAGACAGACAGACAGAGAGAGACAGACAAATAGAGAACGAGCGAGACAGATGCAGACAGACAGACAGAGAGACAGAGACAAATAGAGAGCAAAAGCGACAGAGACAGATGGACAGACAGAGACAGAGAGAGAAAGAAGGCCCATTCTGACCCATTTCTGCTACAAGAGGGGAGCTTGAAATGGTCCAAACAGTAAATACTGAGAGCTAGCTCTTCCTTTTCTGATACAGTGGAACACTCCAGGCGAGGTGAGCTCCTCAAAGCTGGTGGGTAACCGGTGTTTCAGCTCCCAAGAAACCATTTGATGAACAGTTCAGTATAATCGCACTAAGTATATTTAAATAAAGTATCACATTAGAAGAGTGTAATACCAGGATCGATATCAGTAGTGTGTTCATCAGCCCCTGCACCGTCTGCATTTCTGCAAGCTCAGTTCCCTGACTGACTGACTACAGGTAAAGTAAGAGGGGGAACTGTGAAAATGTTTTTTTTTTTTCTGAATCGTATACCTGCCCAGGGATGAGGAAGCTGATGCACCACAAAGTTCTGGCCTTTTATGAAGTCCTGAAGTGACCTGTACTCTAAGACACGCCTGCCCTTAAAATAGCCATCCATGGACCAGACCTACAGAAGATAAAGGGATTAAAGTCTTCATTCAGAACATTAATGAGTGGGTGATGATGATTTAGAGTGTGGGGCAGATGTGCTCATGGGCTCAGGCAGTGTGGAGAGTGTGGAGTGAGACCACGGGCAGGATTAATGAGGCCAGATAAAGAGAGGAGAGTCTGAGTAATGGTATCATGCATTTGGATGCAGATGTTGTTATCAGTCTGGTTTCTATGGAGATGTGAATAAGAAGCTAATGTGGGTCAAAAGAGCTCAATATATCACAATCACTGAACAGTCTCAGTGATGACTACAATGAGACACCTTTATTTTTAAGAAATACACTTGTTAATCACAGTTTAGCTCATTTAAATTCCCCAGTTTGTTTCTTTTCCTCAATCCCCCTGATTTACCTGAATGGTTCAGGATCTGAGTGAAGTGGGCTTACTCGATTATCAGAGCTGGGAATCATGCTGTCCATCATCCAGGAGCCGAATCTTGACCCAAAGGACCTGATCGTGACCGGGTAGCTGATGCCTGTTAGCTTACCACAACCTGACAACATACACATACACAAATTAAGCTACTGGGAATAAGTTGCTGAGTTGCATGTAACAAGACTTAGTCAAGTCCAGAGTCAATAAAAACAGTATCTAAACAGTACCCCCAGGTCTTAGGTGAAGTCAGGAGTCAGCACCGCCCCCCTGTGGAGTGCAGGTTCCCTAAAAACAAGTCTCAGGTACAGACCCTAGTCATAAAGGCTCAGGTCCAAACTTGAGTCAGTGAAGTTGTTAATCAAATCCAGGGAGCCATGTCAGTGTTTTGTACTGAAGACAGGTCCTGTGGGTCATTTTCTGGTTATCGTACTGGTCTCGTAATTTCCTGGGTGTTGTACTGGCATCGCAGGGGTAAAGGGTAGGAGGGTAAAGGGTCACTGTAGGAGTGTAATGAATCAGTGGAGGAGGGTAAAGGTGGGTGTGGGGTACAGACCGAGGGTGTTGATGCAGGTGTGCAGTCTGTTCTCCAGCAGTACGGCCCTGTGCTGTAATTGGTTGTAGTCGAAGGCCTCCATCTGCTCCTGTAGGTTGATGAGGGCGGAGTTTAATCTCTCCACCTCCTGCTGCAGGTACTCCAGCTGTCCTACATCTGCACTGTACTGAGTGATCACTGCCAGCAGGGGGAGACACTCATTTACACTCCGCCTCAGGTCCTACAGGTGAGGAGAGGGGTGACAGAGAATTACATTATATTCTTAATATATGTTCTCCTGTAAATCCAGCATTTTGGAGATGTGAAGTTTTACTGTAGAGTTTGTGTGTGTGTGTGTACCTGCCGGACTTTAGCTGTGAAACTGTGAGGATTAGTGTGAGCTGCTCTAACTCGTCCCTCCACTACGTTCACTTTCCTCTCAGAGTCTCTGAGATACTGCAGATCACGAGAGGTCCTCAAACCCAGCACCTCCAGATACTGAGACACGTTCTGGACCTGAAACAAACACACACACACACACACACACCAGGCACATTATTAAAAACCTCACAGGTGCTGTACAGTTGTTGACGCAGTGTTTGTGTTCTCCATCCTCTAGCCCAGTGGTTCCCAAACTTTTTCTGCCATGCCCCCTTTTGTAGATGATAATAATGCCCCCCCCACCCCCCCCACCATCACAACAATGATCAGATCCACAGTTATCAAACCAAAAAAACCTTTCACACATTCACCGTCTCCCAGAACTGTTCCAGACTTTACCCAGAGGAGCTGTGTGTGTGAACACAAACATCTGTAACATTGTCCCAGACATTCCCTAAGTTTATCCTGCCCCCGGTTCACACCTGTGTGAACAAAGCTGGGAATGTTCCCGAGAATCACGCAGTTTCTCCTGCATACACAGGCTCCGCCAACTGCTTGAAAGACGCCCTTTCTCTGAGCTGCACAGGCTCCACCCTCTACTTGAAGGACACCTCCTTCTCTGAACCACACACTACACAGGCTCCACCCCCTGCCTGAACCATGCCTCCTTTCTGCACCACACCCTGCACAGGCTCCACCCCCTGCCTGAAAAATGCCCCCTCTCTGAACCACAAACAGCATAGGCTCCGCCCCCCTGCCTAAGCTCCACCTAGTCCCCTGGGTCAGCCTGTTCTCATGGTCAGAAATGACTCTGGAATAAATAAATGTGCAATGTATTTTCTCTTTTTTTACTCTAGACTTAGTTCTGTTTCATGTTGGAAGTGCTGCAAAATCTCAGCCTCAGAAGAAGCTGCAGTGTGAGATAATGCTTTGCTGCCTCTGAGGGAGATTCTGAAAGAGTACTTTCCTGCACATGTGAGCTATGATGCCTCTAAGGATGCTGCAGAAAGGTACATGACAATGCTCTGCTTCCTCTGAGGCAGCGATAATGTGCTATTTTGCCTTAAGCCCAATATATACTTCTGTGTCAAACTTGTGCTGTGGGCAACATGTCAAAGCAAACCCGATGTGTATAAGGCCATTGGGCTCAAAACATTAGCTCTCCACGTTAATGTGCAGAGTATAATTTCACATTAACACGCACATATTTACTAGGTTACCACTCAAAGATATTTTCATGTTAATGTGTTCTGAATGTGTTAGCACTGTAACTTTCCTAGGATGGTGTTATTAAAATTTTTAATTTCATGTTTTGTTATATACAATGTAAAAATATTTTTAAAAATCAACACTGACTAATGTATGTAAAATCTATTACTTTTAAATTTTGTTGAGTTTAAAAATTGAGTTTATTTTAAAAAAGTTAAGTTATTCAAGTCACATGACAAGAATTGATGGTGGCATTATGGGGAATATAGCAAGCAAAGATGCAAATATAGGGCTTACGTCTCCTCCTAATAATTTAATCCTACATTTGGTCCATGAGGCATACTCGCTAAAATGCTTTTTATTTTGTACATATGTGTACTTTAGGGCGGCACGGTGGCGCAGCAGGTAGTGTCGCAGTCACACAGCTCCAGGAACCTGGAGGTTGTGGGTTCGTATTCCCGCTCCGGGTGACTGTCTGTGAGGAGTTGGTGTGTTCTCCCCGTGTCTGCGTGGTTTTCCTCCGGGTGCTCCGGTTTCCTCCCACAGTCCAAAAACACACGTTGCAGGTGGATTGGCGACTTGAAATTGTCCGTGAGAGTGTGTGTGTCTGTGTTGCCCTGTGAAGGACTGGCGTCCCCTCCAGGGTGTATTCCCGCCTTGCGCCCAATGATTCCAGGTAGGCTCTGGACCCTAAATTGGATAAGCGGTTACAGATAATGGATGGATGTACTTTAACATGGACTAATTCTTACATTTATGTGATTATATTCGAGTTCTTTGCTAACATGTCTAGATTTATTCAGTATTTTTTTCGTTTGTTTGTTTTTTTGTTTGTTTTTTTTGTATTCTTTTTTATTTTCACCGTGTCTGATGAAGAATAAGAGCAAGAGAGAATGAGAAATAAAGCTTCAAGAGACATTTGTATGATGTGTGACCATTATTTGTTGGACCAATGCAGCAACTAACACTAATATTTTGCATGTTATCATGTTCAGTTTATGTATTTGGATTTTTTCGTTGAGGGGAATCATGATGTTCATGTATTATGATACTTTACTGCCACCTACCAGTGTAAGGTGTTACTGCTGAAACAACACAGAGCTTTAATGTATCAAATAATAAAAAACTCCAGTGTTTAATTTTGTATAAACATAAATACATAAATAATGTATATATTATTTTAAAGCATAAAGTATAACTCACACATATATCATGAACATTACTCCTGCATTTATGCTGGCTCCTCTCTTTTAAGGGATATTACCTTTATATTAATCCCCCGTCTGAAGACGTGGGCTCAACGTAGCCAGCGCTCAGCTCAGTATGTAATGAATAATTAAAGTGAAACCAATTGGCTACATTCACATAGGCTTTATGTTTTCGTTTGTCAGCTATAATGTGTGATGTAAGTCCTATTATGAATATGTAAATATGCCTGGATTTGAGGCCTCCCATTGGCAGAGACCATAAAAAGTGTGTAAACATTTTTTTGGTCACGTGTTAATGCGCAAAATGTTAATTTTGTGTTATTGTGCATGTGTCAACATGTATTGAGCCCAACAACCTTCCATCTCTATGCTGTAGCTTAGGATGCAGACCGCAGACTCAGAGGGACATTGTTGAAGTTGAACTGAAGAAGTACATGAACATGAACTCCTCTCCTTCACACACAGATGCAGACAGCAGCACATTCACAGTGAGAGATCTCAGACACGGGGTGGGCTTCAAAGATGAATAAAAATGTTGAACAAAGGAAAAGCTCAATAAAATAAAAAAAATTAAAAAAAAGTCAAAGAGAAGATCACGCGGGATAAACGTACCGCTTTGTAATTGTTACTTTCCTGGAACCTCATGTAAACTCTGTTCTTTCCCAAACAGTGCCCTACTCCCTACATATTTCACTTTAAAGGGAGAACAGAGCTCCTATCGCTGCTCCTCCAAGTTCAGCACTGCAGAAACTGCACTATGTTATGTTGGTAAGAGTGTAGCAAACCACCCCTCCTCCCTCCCACTCCTCATTTATTTCAGCAGGGAGCTGTAGAAACACCAGGGGGAGCCCCAGGAGAAAAAGAAACCCAAATGTTAACTAGTGTTCCTTTAACACACAGGAAGCAGAATGTACTACCTTTTCCCATTGGGAATGTAATAAGACACAGGAGTTTACATGGCTACTCTTCTATTTAGTCCCCATTTACAGCCAGTAGATATTTTTGGATGGCACAGGTCCTGAGGACAGAGACTGGACAGTGATTAATGGGAATCAGATGGAATTGTAGGTCACTACTGAATTCAGATGGACTTCTTTGTTGTTTAATGTTATGTGGAATTAAAAATGAAGTCCCCATTTATCCTCCTCTGTCACTGGGATATGATGATCTGAGTGCCAGTGGATTTCAGAAAGCTCCTGTTAGTCAGAGTCAGACGCGTCTCCTGGTGAACGCTGTGCAGGTCTGGAGCTGTTAGCGTGTTGAAAAGTGTTGTGCATTTGGTATCATTTTGTGATAATGTTGATTAATGAGCTGTAATTGTGCTTGATTGCACTCATTATTCTGTACTCCTGTGTGTGTGTGTGTGTGTTCCTCACATGCTGTGTGAGCTGGCGTAGGCGAGCGTGTCGTGGGTCTTTCCTGCAGAGGTTCTGCGGGGGGGCGAGCAGGGTACACACACACTTCCCCTCCACATCCGACACAGAACCGAAAACCTGCCAACCTTCATCATACCCCGGATACACAGCCTGCAGAGAGAGAGAGAGAGAGAGAGAGAGAGAGAGAGAGAGAGAGAATTGACAGAGATAGGAGAAGGTGAGTGAGAGAAAGAGGAAAAAAGAAGAAAAAAACAGTACACAGAGACAGAGAACACAAAGAGAATGGAGATCCCAAAGAGAGAGAGAGAGAGAGAGAGAGAGAACAGAGAGAGAATCCCACAGTAATTCGTAAATTGTCTCAGTGTTGTTATGAATATAAAGCTGCTGAAGAGAACAGACGTCATTAAAATGTTTCCCTAAGTTACACATTAATAAAACATCTGACATCATCAGTTCCTCCTCGTTCTGTTTATTAGTTTTGACAGAAATCGCTGAAATGTTCAGAAAATGTATTTCACAGCTGTAGAAATGATCAACACACTTCACTTTAGTCTAGGATTTGAATTTACAACCCCCTCTCATCTCTCTCTCTCTCTCTCTCTCTCCGTTGAGCTCTTTAATTAGCCAAGCTGCTCCCTAATGCCACTCCATCTGCTCTGATTCACCAATTAACACACACACACACACAAACAACATGCACCCTTCTGATAAACATACACTAACACACGTTAAGACTCAGTGGTCACCCAAACACACACACACACACACACACAGTGTGTGTGATGGAATCAGTTACAATGTCCTCACTCCTACCGCAGTCTCACAGGGTACTAACAGAATCAGGACACTTGGTCCCCACAGGAACAGCAAAACAAGTACACAAGCAATCAATATGTGCATGCACTATTCAGTTAATAAATAAACTAATACATATGCAGAATCAGGATTGTTACAAATTCAGGACCATGTTGGCTTCAAGATTAATTTTTCTCTGATCTATTCTGTCCTGGAAATATATGAAAATAAACACACACACACACAGTCTGGACTCTGGGAGTAAAGGCCAGATTAGATACCATTTGTGAGAGTTTGAGTTTTTATTTTCTGAAATCTTAAAAAAAAGTTGAAAAACATCCTCGTGGACAGAGAGAGAGAGACACAAGTACAGACACATTCTTCTCGCCCACACACACACCCCTCACCCCCACACACACACACCCACTGTGCTGTCCAGTTCATTAGGTTCTTGGTGGAAGCCCAGGGTCAGTTTTTATGCAGCTTGCACTTCAGGGAGCATTTAGACCAAGATCCATTACAGCTTTAAAGAAGCAATCAGTCATTTTTTAACCTTCAGAAAAGTAGCAAACAATATTGATAATGGCCATTGTTTATTATTTCACATTGTTTTCTATAAAGTGCAACTCACGTTAGAATCAAACTGCTTTATTGTCTCTGTATGAACAGTCTATGCTCCATAGAGAGGATCTTCCAAAAGGGGGCAAAATAGGGTTTAATATAGAATCCCTGACACATCCAGGACACTAGGTGTCAGTAATATGGCTCTTTTATATGTTGAAGAGGAACTAGACGAGAAACGGCCGACAGCTCTTCGAAGTGCTACTGACATATCTCTGACTGGACGAGACAGATTCAGGGTCTGAAGCTTCAAAGTTAAGTTTTACCTTGAAGCTGTGAGTCTAATGAAGCTAATAATTAATGGCTTGTCAAATAGTGGCAAACTGCTCAGTTAATTAAAGGGGAAATCTACGATTGTGGGAAAACGCTGTTCTATCAGGTTTTGTTTACATTCAGAAGCTTTGTATCTTTTAACGTGGAGCGGTGTGTCTGAGTAAGAAGCGACTGTATCTTGTTGGTGTCTGAAATGTAAACTTTGTAGCACTTTCGCTCTGTGTTTACTTTCATGCAGTTAGCCCTCTCCTGAATTTAGAGTCAGTTCCACTTTAAGTAATGTAACTGTAACAGCAAAAAGAAGTCAGTGTTACCCCCCTATGGAGCAGAAACAGAGCAACATCCTCATCTCAGTTGGTGCTTTTCAGCATTTGGAGTCTCTCCGTTGTCTAAAAACCTCCAGATGATGTTTCTCTGTCGTGAGCAGAGAGAGAGAAAGCCCAGCATACAAGTTTTTTTGCCCATTTACAGACACTGGGGCTTCATAAACACATTAGAGTGGTTACTAGAGCAAACCGACTGCAGAGTAGCACATGGAGAGGAGACACACTCATAGCTTTATACACAGGGCTTGTGATTAAAATTGTGGATGTCAGATTTAATATAAAAAAAATAAACAAAGGAAACATCCAGGATCAGGCGCATTACTATTAGCACAACTATGGGGTTTACGATTATATGTTAGTATTTAGACTCATCTCCGTTTTTCTCTCAGACCCAGTGTCACTGCTGAATGATGCTGATAGTTAATCTTACATGTATGACCTTCAGTTCAGCCCCTGAGTCCTAACCAATGGGAGAGAAGCTTGGCTGAATCTGTATAAACACCACAGGAAACACAACTTTTGACCCTTCCCTTTAGATATTAACCCAGTGTTAACAATAAAATAAGAATTTTAATGCAGTACTTGTTTAAACCCAGTGTAAATCCAGAGTTGTGCGCTTAATTTTGTTTAGCCTTGTTAAAATGTGTGTGGTGCTGTTTAGTTTTGTTCACCTGTGTATGATGCTTAGCAATTTTTTTGTGTGTGTGTGGGTCCAGGAGACCGGAGGTCCGGTTTCCTCCCAGGCTCCAAAAACACATGTTGGTAGGTGGATTGGTGACTCAAAAGTGTGTGTGTGAATGAATGTGTGTTTGTTGCCCTGTGAAAGACTGGCGCTCCAGGGTGTGTTCCTGCCTCGTGTCCAATGAGTCCAGGTAGTCTTCGGACCCACCGCCACCCTGAACTGGATAAGGGTGGGGGGGGGGGGGGGGGGGTTGTTGTTAGCATGTGTGTGTGGTGTATCCTTCCCTCCTATAAATGTTACATGAGTCTGGAATATCAACAACAGAGGCACTGTTCTCCCTTTTACAGCTCAGTGGAGCATCACGGTGATTCTGAAGCTGTGATTTTAAGTCTGAGAGAAATACCGAACACCTGTGTCCAGGTAACAGCAGGAGACACAGGGTAAATTAGATCTGTAAAAGAAGAAGAACAAGCCATTTCCCTGAGGGGATCAATTAAGGTGATTCTACTATTTAACGGAACACTAGGTAATATTTGCCCTACATAACTGCTGCATCGTACTGGTTTACATTGTTTACACTGGTCTACTGCACCACTTCACTCACTCACATACATGGTCAGATTTTTACATTTCATTTTATATTTTATTTTTATTTATATCTCTACTTTTGATTTTATATTCTAAATTTAGTTTTATATTTCTATTTTTCTTGTCATTATCATATTTTACATTTTACTCTTATCTCAATGGTAACTGTGACTGTCTGTGGGACAGCTTCCTTGTCTGTCTGTTTATCTATCTGTCTGTCTGTCTCTGTATGTCTGTATATCAGTCTGTATGTCTCTGTATATCCATCTGTCTCAGTATGTATGTATGTCTGTCTACCTGTGTGTCTATCTATTTTTACCTTACAACTGTAGCTTTAAACTATAGCTTTAAACGCTCGGAGAGTAGATCCACTTGTCTTGGCTCAGAACTACCGAAACTGCACTGTGTAACTTTTAAAGGATGGTTTGATTTCAGAACAGTGCTGTAAATATGAATTACACTTTGCTACTTCAGGAAGAGCCCAGGAGTAAAAATACCCAATCTTACCTAGCATTTCTTTAAATCGGATATGTATTTGCTGAAAGATGGCACTGAAAGGAGGCTCTGGAGCAAGTGAACTCTCAGAGCGCACTGAGCAGGGTGTGTACAGGCGCAGATTGGGACACAGTGAGGCAGGAACCAGTTCTTCTCACTAACAACTACGGCACACACTTGATTTATTTATCCGTTACATAACCCGCTCATGCCTGGGGGCAGATATTAATAAACACAGACTTTCATTCCAGGATCTGAAGAGATCGGGGTCCTCAGAGTCCTGGAAACCTCAGGGCAAAAAAAACCCCAAACAAACCATGAAACAAGATGGACCCCGGAGCAGCTGCACAAGAGCGGGTCCAATGCCAAGTGTGGGCTAGAGGGGTATAAAGCTCCCGCGCTGGGCTGTGGGGCAGGGGAACAGCAGGTGAAAGAGGCGGTTAACTATTATGCCGCTCCTAAATGTAGACCCAGTTGACAGAGGACATTAGAACATCCCCAACTTTAGATTCTTTTAAATCAAGATTAAAGACCTTCCTATCTGAGCAGGTACAGCGCAGTTTATAATACTCTTCATTTTGCTGTAACAGATTTATATATTCTACTTTACTGTCTTTCTTTTACTTTTTAAAAATTCTTAATTGAATTGCTTTTAAATTGTTTACATTATTTTTAAAAAATTGTAATTCTTTTACTGATATATCCCTGATGTTCACGTGGCCATCAAATCCTCACAGGAATGCTCCAGGTTCCACACACTCATGATTAATGCGACTTGTTGAATAGGTGTCTATGGACTTTCTGCCCGGTGGTGCGCTCTCCTGTGTTTTACTTATTGATGTTTATATTAATGGCTCTGATTTATTATTTATTGATCTGATTGATGTTCAGTTAATTTAATAAAGTGTGTGTGTGAGAGAGGAAGTGTGTTCCCTGTAGTGGATGCCTCACTTATTTTGACTTGTTGTTATATATCTGATATTCTGTGTGTGTGTGTGTGTGTGTGTGTGTGTGAGAACCTGTTGCTGTGAGACTGATCACTGGAGCGTCTGATTGGCAGGGTGGTGTCCCACAGTTGCTGCAGCATTCCCACAGCAACCAAGCCAACACCAGCCAATCAGGACTCATGACTCCACCATCTGAGAGGAGTCCAAACACCAGTGTGTGTGTGGGTGTGGACTTGGAATATATATTTATATCACATGTGGGACTGGTTTTCCATATGATAACCACTACCTGCTCCCCACATCATTAATCATCACATTTAAAGTTGAGGACAGCCTTTTTGGATCAGGGTAAGTGTTATGTCCTAAGGTTGGGGTGAGTGTAATGGTGCTCTTCCACTGCATGGTACCTACTCGACTGAGCTTGACTCAGCTCTACACTCTTTCTAGTCCCTGGTTGGTTTTCCACTCCCACAGCTCCCCCCTGAAATGTATCGATGTATCGGTGTCGTCTCTAAACCTCTGCTGTCTCTAAGGGGAACAGTGGGCTTTGGAAACCACAACAACGGCGGAAGTAACGTTAAGCGGTATTTACATGGTGTATTGGCGTGTTGTTGTTGTTTGGGACTGAACACAGCTCCGTCATCAGTTCAGACAGATCAGTAGAGTTTGTTCCTTCCTTGTTGCCGCGACCAGCTCTCGCTGGATTCTTTCTTCGGCCACAGATCCAAAGAGCGTTTGAACCTCTTCAAAAGACCACCGCGTAATTTTACGAGCTGCTGTTTGTGAGTCGGATAAAACTAATGTGATCTCTGCTGCTGCTGGAGATTTTACAGATGGAGAGTTGGTGCTGGACGTCTGCATTGTGTGGCGTAGAGTGATGACTCTCTCTGGACAATCAGGGCTCTGCAAAGTTTACAGGCCACGATTTAGTCTCTACTCGGCTCGCTCTGAACCACGAGAGAACAGTTTTGGATTTCTTTTGGACAGTGACAATATTTAATAGACAAAATATTGAGAAAGCTTGATTATTATATTTAATATCTTAATGTATTCTGTGCTTATAAATCCAATTGTAAGCTTCATTTAATTAAATATTTTATATGAAATTTTTATAAATTGGGACTCTCGAGGGGTTCATTGTCCTTTTCCTCTGGTTATGTCCCAGCCATCCATAAGCGGGAGGACAAGAGCATACCTCACCCCTCGGTGTCTCTTCAGGTGTAGGGTGGGCTTCCCTGTCCCCATCACTCAGCTCCAGGCTAACAGAACTGGGCTGGTAGGTGCTGACCAGATTCTAGCCATAAACCCCACAGTATAGTGACCCCCCCCGACTGAACAGTTAGCATTATACTGTTATTAATACGTACGCTGATGATCTTCTCAGACGTCCCGGGCTGAGCGAGGGTTTGGTTGAGTCCCACCAGTGAGGGCAGGGTCTGGGACATCCAGTTAGTGATCATTGCCATGGTGCTGAGGACCATCCCGATCTTCAGTATGGGGACACTCATCACCAGACACTGGAACCTCAGAAACCTCAATGCAGAACCAATGAAGGAGTAATGGCACTCTCTCACTCCACTACCTGCAGCAATCTGACTGTAGAACTAACACAGAACCAACAAACTACAAATACAGAAGCAGTGAAGACCCAACACACACTAGCTTAATGTTGCATCTACACAGAACAGTACAGAACCAAAAGAATGAGGAACAAATGCAGGATAAACAGTGCAGAGTCAACTTAGAACCGATACAAGACCAACACAGGACAATATCGATCTAGCGCTAACAAAGAACCAACACAGGAACACTAGCAGTCTCAGTGTAGAATTAACATAGAACTGACACGGGAACACTAGCGGTCTCCATGTAGAATTAACATAGAACCAACACAGGAACACTGGCAGTCTCAGTGTAGAATTAACATAGAACTGACACGGGAACACTAGCGGTCTCCGTGTAGAATTAACATAGAACTGACACAAGAACACTAGCAGTCTCCATGTAGAATTAACATAGAACCAACACAGGAACACTAGCAGTCTCAGTGCAGGATTAATATAGAATCGACACAGGAGCACTATTGGTCTCAATGTAGAATTAACACAGAACTGACACAGTAACACTAGCAATCTCAGTGTAGAATTAATATAGAACCAACAAAGAACCAGCAGAGGAACACCAGCGGTCTCAGTGTAGATTTAACAAAGAACTGACACAGGAACACTAGCGATCTCAGGGTAGAATTAACATAGAACCGACACAGGAACACTAGCAGTCTCAGTGTAGAATGAATATAGAATCGACACAGGAGCACAGTGTAGAATTAACACAGAACCAACACAAGAACACTAGCGGTCTCCGTGTAAAATTAACACAGAACCGACACAGGAACACTAGCGGTCTCAGTGTAGAATTAAAATAGAACCAACAAAGAACCGTCACAGGAACACTAGCGGTCTCAGTGTAGAATTAACACAGAACTGACACAGGAACACTAGCGGTCTCTTTGTAGAATTAACATAGAACCAACAAAGAACTGAACCAGGAACACTAGCAGTCTCAGTGTAGAATTAATATAGAACCAACAAAGAACCAGCAGAGGAACACCAGCGGTCTCAGTGTAGATTTAACAAAGAACTGACACAGGAACACTAGCGATCTCAGGGTAGAATTAACATAGAACCGACACAGGAACACTAGCAGTCTCAGTGTAGAATGAATATAGAATCGACACAGGAGCACAGTGTAGAATTAACACAGAACCAACACAAGAACACTAGCGGTCTCCGTGTAAAATTAACACAGAACCGACACAGGAACACTAGCGGTCTCAGTGTAGAATTAAAATAGAACCAACAAAGAACCGTCACAGGAACACTAGCGGTCTCAGTGTAGAATTAACACAGAACTGACACAGGAACACTAGCGGTCTCTTTGTAGAATTAACATAGAACCAACAAAGAACTGAACCAGGAACACTAGCAGTCTCAGTGTAGAATTAATATAGAACCAACAAAGAACTGACACAGGAACACTAGTGGTCTCTGTGTAGAATTAACATAGAACCAACAAAGAACTGAACCAGGAACACTAGCAGTCTCAGTGTAGAGTTAACACAGAACCGACACAGGAACACTAGCAGTATCACTGTAGAATTAACATAGAACCAACAAAGAACCTACACAGGAACACTAGTGGTCTCAGTGTACAATTAACATAGAACCAACAAAGAACCGACACAGGAACAATAGCGCTCTCAGTGTTGAATTAACACAGAACCGACATAGGAACAGTGATTGCCACCATGTTCCATTAATCTAAAACAAACGAAGAACAAACACAGGACCCATGGCAATCTAAACCTAGCATTAAAACAGAACCAACAAAGTAACTGTGGCAGACTCAAAGTAGCATTAAAATAGAACCAACGAAGAACCAACACAGGAACTATGCCTACCTCTGTGTGGAGTTAACATAGGACCAACAAAGAACCAACACAACTTCGGCAGTGTCAGTGCAGGAGCAGAGAACCAGCAGAGGAACCAAGGGTACGCGGATGTCACAGTAAGTGAATAGCGTTAATAAGGAACAGCGGACGCCTTCGTGGAACTTTGCTGATCATAAAGCTTTAGTCAAACAATGACAATGTATAGGATTAACCCTAAAAACACTGGAAACCCCCTGGAAAATGTAGCCTTTGTCGCGAGGAAGGTGCCGTACTAGGTTCCTCTAAAGCTACAGGTGAAACTTTGGTGCAACGTTGGAATAAATCACTTCCACAAATGTTCACAGCCCAAAAACATCCAAAGACAAAACACTTTCAGTGACCTTAAGAACCCCTGAGTTAAAAAAAAAGAAACAAAACCATCCAGAACAGGAACGTTGTGCCACTCAGATCCGTATATTTCCTCCAGAAACCACAGAAATTTGTGGAGTTCTTCCAAAGTCAGGTTTAACAGCAATATGAAGAACTGCAGAGAGAGAGAGAGAGAGAGAGAGAGAGAGAGAGAGAGGAAGAGGAGAGAGAGGAGGAGAGAAAGGGTGCAATGCTGAAATGGTGAGATGAGAAGATAAGAGACAAGTGAGATGGATGGAAGGATGATGAAATGGAAATGAATAAGAGCTGCTGCAACAATTCGTTTGGCTGAGAACGAGTATGCTCAATCTCCCTCTCCCTCTGTGCTCTCTCTCTCTCTCCTCTCTCTCTCTCTCTCCCTCTCTCACCCCCTCTTTTTCTCCGGATAAGATGCCACCCTGTGGACAGGAGGAGAACTGCACTCTATTTTCTGAAATATTTCTTCTTCCAAGTCAAAACAGAAGGAATGAATTTGACCTGTTTATTGTTTCACATAACTTCATTTTTGTCTGTTTCTTCATCTGTTCATCCATCTCTTATTCATCATCTCTCTCTCTTTTCTGCATTCATCTCTCCATCCATTATTTGTCTGTTTATTTGTTCCTTTGGATTGGAGACTCAAAAGTGTCTGTATGTGTGAGTGAATGTGTGAGTGTGTGTCGCCCTGTGAAGGACTGGCGCCCCCTCCAGGGTGTGTTCCTGCCTTGCACCCAATGATTCCTGGTAGGCTCTGGACCCACCACTGCCCTGAACTGGATAAGGGTTACAGACAATGAATGAGTGAATGGTTTGTCTTTATTTATTCACTTATTAATCTGATATTGAGATTTCACAAATGAACCCGTTCACCAAAATGGAAAATACTTTACTAAGAATATGGTAAAAGTCTTGTTTATTTAATAATATTTTATTAATAAAGTTCCCTCAGGATAATAATATTTATCAAAAATCTCTGAGAAGCTATATGTCTTTTCTCCCAGAAACAAACACTCCCAGAACTTTATTTAAAATCAAAATATGACTGTGTTTCTATTTACTTTAAAATCAGAGCACGTCTTTAACACACCCACCTTTTCACACAAAGAAAACAAACAGAATAAACAAAAACAAACAAACAAACAAAACGTGCAACTTTACTCATGTTTCCCAGAATGCACTGCAGGTATTAGATATAAAATATGTAAACAAATCTTCAGGTGTGTTTGTGTGTAGCACCATGGAAATGTAACACTCAAATAAACAAATAATAAAATATTTTAAAAAAGGAGAAAAAAATAAACATCAACGACTTTATTACAGTATGAAAAGAACAATTATGAGGTTTGCTGAAGTTTGGTAAACAAAAACAAAAGCAGTACAGTAATGAGTGTTCAGGACAAGGTAAAAAATTATTTAATAAAATAAAAGCACCTGACAGGTTTGGCCATGGCCCTTTTCTCATGGCTCCATAAATACACTAAAGTCTCTGTGTTTCTCTCTCACTGCACTCTCTCCCTCTCGCCCATTCTCCTCTCGCTTGCATGGTCCCCCTTCGTTAGCCGCTGGATGTTAGCCATTAAAACACACTGTTCCCACCTCAAAGCCGAATTTCTGCTTGGGTTTTCCGAAATCAGACACAGCCACGTCAACGACGGGCAGGACCTCGGCATCCGGAGAGTTCACCTCCAAAACTGTCCGGTCCTGACCCGAGCGAGACTGGAATAACAAAACACACACAACGTTATCACTAATTATTATTAGCTTCTTTTGGTTGTGAAGATTTTAGAATCATCAAACAATAAATTATATTATAATATATAAATATATTATATTATATACCATTAAAACAACTAATGATGTTTAATAAAGAAATTATTGCTTATTTGTACATTTCTATATTTAAGATTAATTGTAATCACATATGAAGAATCAAACTGCTCTGTCGGCCCTGAATGACACAGTTTACACTCCATAGAGCAGTTCCCCACATTGGGAGAACATTCAAATACATGTACCATATTTGCAATAAGTGAAAATAAAATCAGGCCCTTGTACTTAGGGTGAGGTGGTGTATATATGTGTGTGTGTGTGTTCAGACCTGGCAGCCGTCGTAGATGGGTTGGAGGAAGTGTGTTTTTGTGTAAGAGAGCTCCTGTCCATTGCTGCCCCGGAGCCGAAGTGCTCTGGAGTGGCTGAAGGTGGCGCTGTCCATCCAGCCCACTGCGTTCTGGCACAGAAAAGTGAAGATCTGCCTCGCTGTGGCACTCAGAAGCTTCAGGAAACCCAACTGGACAATGTGCACGTCATTACCATCAACGTCTATATAGGAGAACTAGAGAAAGAGAGAGAGAGACAGAGAGAGAGAGAGAGAGGGAGAGAGAGAGAGAGAGAGAGAGAGAGAGAGAGAGAGAGAGAGAGACAGAGAGAGAGAGAGAGACACAGAGAGAGGTCAAACTAACAAACATATAGCAAATAAAACAACAGGATCCGTCTTCAGATAATGATAGGAGCATTAACTGTAAACAAGCAGTGTTTACAGAAGGGAATGTGTTTATTTATCTTCAGTGTGTCACTGTCTAAAAATAATAAACACAATACTAATCAAATAACCACACCACCCGAGGCCCTCACCTCTGAGCCCTTCCTGAATTGACTGAACCACGTTCCGGGAGTTTCTTTATTCCAAGCAGCCATCTTAACCTGCAGACCAACAAACAAAACAAACAATGAGACAAAGACAAACAACGCTGTGTGTAAATGACCTGTAGAGATCAACGTTCTCACCGTTTGGTGTTTGCTGTATAAACGCTGTGTGTAAATGACCTGTAGACATCAGCGCTCTCACTGTTTGGTGTTTGCTGTATAAACGCTATGTGTAAATAACCTGTAGAGGTCAGCGTTCTCACCGTTTGATGTTTGCTTTATAAACACTGTGTGTAAATGACCTGTAGAGGTCAGCGTTCTCACCGTTTGATGTTTGCTGTATAAACGCTGTGTGTAAATGACCTGTAGAGGTCAGCGTTCTCACCGTTTGATGTTTGCTGTATAAACGCTGTGTGTAAATGACCTTCAGAGGTCAGCGTTCTCACTGTTTGATGTTTGCTGTATAAACGCTGTGTGTAAATGACCTGTAGAGGTCAGCATTCTCACCGTTTGGTGTTTGCTGTATAAACGCTGTGTGTAAATGACCTGTAGAGGTCAGCGTTCTCACCGTTTGATGTTTGCTGTATAAACGCTATGTGTAAATGACCTGTAGAGGTCAGCGTTCTCACCGTTTGATGTTTGCTTTATAAACGCTGTGTGTAAATGACCTGTAGAGGTCAGCGTTCTCACCGTTTGATGTTTGCTGTATAAACGCTGTGTGTAAATGACCTGTAGAGGTCAGCGTTCTCACCGTTTGATGTTTGCTGTATAAACGCTGTGTGTAAATGACCTTCAGAGGTCAGCGTTCTCACCGTTTGATGTTTGCTGTATAAACGCTGTGTGTAAATGACCTTCAGAGGTCAGCGTTCTCACTGTTTGATGTTTGCTGTATAAACGCTGTGTGTAAATGACCTGTAGAGGTCAGCATTCTCACCGTTTGGTGTTTGCTGTATAAACGCTGTGTGTAAATGACCTGTAGAGGTCAGCGTTCTCACCGTTTGATGTTTGCTGTATAAACGCTATGTATAAATGACCTGTAGAGGTCAGCGTTCTCACCGTTTGATGTTTGCTTTATAAACGCTGTGTGTAAATGACCTGTAGAGGTCAGCGTTCTCACCGTTTGATGTTTGCTGTATAAACGCTGTGTGTAAATGACCTGTAGAGGTCAGCGTTCTCACTGTTTGATGTTTGCTGTATAAACGCTGTGTGTAAATGACCTGTAGAGGTCAGCGCTCTCACCGTTTGGTATTTGCTGTATAAACGCTGTGTGTAAATGACCTGTAGAGGTCCGCGTTCTCACTGTTTGGTGTTTGCTGTATAAATGCTGTGTGTAAATGACCTGTAGAGGTCAGCGTTCTCACCATTTAGTGTTTGCTGTATAAACGCTGTGTGTAAATGACCTGTAGAGGTCAGCGTTCTCACTGTTTGATGTTTGCTGTATAAACGCTCTGTGTAAATGACCTGTAGAGGTCAGCTCTCTCACCGTTTGGTATTTGCTGTATAAACGCTGTGTGTAAATGACCTGTAGAGGTCCGCGTTCTCACTGTTTGGTGTTTGCGGTATAAATGCTGTGTGTAAATGACCTGTAGAGGTCAGCGTTCTCACCATTTAGTGTTTGCTGTATAAACGCTCTGTGTAAATGACCTGTAGAGGTCAGCATTCTCACCATTTGGTATTTGCTGTATAAATGATGTGTGTAAATGACCTGTAGAGGTCAGCGCTCTCACCGTTTGGTGTTTGCTGTATAAATGCTGTGTGTAAATGACCTGTAGAGGTCAGCGTTCTCACTGTTTGGTGTTTGCTGTATAAATGCTGTGTGTAAATGACCTGTAGAGGTCAGCGTTCTCACCGTTTGGTATTTGATGTAGAAATGCTGTGTGTAAATGACCTGTAGATGTCAGCGTTCTCACCGTTTGTTGTTTGCTGTATAAATGCTGTGTGTAAATGACCTGTAGAGGTCAGCGTTCTCACCGTTTGTTGTTAGCTGTATAAATGCTGTGTGTAAATGACCTGTAGAGGTCAGCGTTCTCACCGTTTGGTGTTTGCTGTATAAACGCTGTGCGTAAATGACCTGTAGAGGTCAGCATTCTCACCGTTTGGTATTTGCTATGGGGTTGAAGGCAGGTCTCTCCCTCCGCTGTGAAGTTACAGAAGACTTTGAAGGCATCTCTGTGGCAGCCTTGATTCGGATCAATCCAGTACACACCTGAAACACACACCAGGAATAGAAATACCACCTTAAAAATTCCAGAGGTTGGAGCAGGCTGTACAAAAATAAAACTTACATAACGCAACGTACATAACGCCATATTCAGCTCCGCAGTGTTTACAACCAGTGGCGCAGGTAAAAGTGAGTGTCCAGTTTGGTTTGTCGGCGGTTGGTGTTTTATTTTCACTTTGTCAAACGGAGTGAGACCATTCACATGCTTCACAAAACTAATCTGTATCAGTGTGTCTCCCGCTCCAGCTCTGACACTCTGTGAAGTAACAGTGAATGACTGGGGGCCTTTTTCTTGTTTGGCCACTCACCAGAGTCAGAAACTCCCGACAACAAAATCAGAATATTTAAAAAAATAATAAGAATATTTGGAAAATAAATTATTTTTGGGAAAAAATTCAGAAAATTCAGAAAATTATTTCTCAGCATCTAATAATCCTCTATGAAACATTTAGTCAGTGTTTTTTGGGCATGGTCAGAGTTGGACGATGGGTTTGTGTTCAATGTTCAACTTCAAATGTTGCAGACTTTTAAAGTGTTCTGTGATCTAACAAAATTTGAGAAATGCTGCTGCAGATAACACAGCTCCACTGTTCTTCAGCCCAAAGAAATGACACTGTGTCCACAATGGGTTCAGTTTAAATGTGCAGAACCCACTCGGTATGAATGGCTACAAAGGACCAATACACCCCCTCCCCCAACACACACACATACACACACACCGTCAGGTAGGCGAGGGTTACACATCCACAGTTCTTTGCAGGTTCTAGCCGGACTGTGGAAGGTTCCCTGTGGGTTCCTCAGTCCTTCCACCTCCGTCTTCATCGAGGCCAGAGATGCAAACACCTCTTCCATGTCTTTCTCTCCTCTTCCCTCTGCTCCATCACTCTGCATCCACTCCTCCTCCTCTTCATCCTCCTCTCCCTCCACCAGAGACGCACCATCCACACTGGAGTCATGTCGCCGCCTCCTCCCTCCATCCTGAACTGGGAAAGGCACCATCCCTACTGCAGGAGGACCCTGGAGAGAGAGAGCGAGAGAGTGAGATAGTGTGTGTGTGTGTGTGTGAGAGAGAGAGAGAGAGAGAGAGAGAGAATATACATATAAAATTAGTATGTTGTGGGGCTGTGTTTGGGGATTAGTGTTTTGGGGTGAGTCTGTGGTTTTGTGGTTTGGGGATTGATGTTTTGGAGATTCATTTTGGGATTAGTGTTTTGGTGTGGGTTTGGAGATTAGTGTTTTGGGGTGAGGTTTGGGATTGGTGTTTTGGGGATGAGTTTGGAATTGGTGTTTTGGGGTGGGTTTGGGGATTCATGTTTTGGGGATTAGTTTGGGATTTGTGTTTTGAGGTGGGTTTGGGGAAGAGTGTGTTTGGGGCTGTTGGGGGATTAGTTAGTTTGATACTCACTGGAAGTCCAGGAGGACCAACAGGTCCAGTGTCTCCTCGAGGTCCGATAGGGCCCTGAAACAGGACAGAAGACAATGTCTGACTCTGTGTGAGTGTGTGAGGAGTGTGTGTTTGAGTGTGTTAGATATACTCCTCTGACCTGACTTCCTTTTGATCCTTTCTGCCCGATGTTTCCCTGAAACACAGGAGACAGGTCACTGTAAGATTTCTCAGTCTGAGCTCTATCTTGTGTCCTGAACTCATTTCTGTCACTGAGGGCTTTTATTGTTGCGTGTAGGTGCAGGTGTGTATCAGTGTTAGAGACTCACAGACAGTCCTGGGGGTCCGGGAGGTCCGTTGGGGCCTGGGGGGCCGACTGGACCCTGAGGGAGGAGCAAAAAGAAGACAGTGGTTTAGAGACAGAAGAGACCAGAGAACCAGCGGAAGGAATAGAAAAACAGAAATGGCAGGAAAAAAATGCTGTTTCACACACTTTATTCTGTGTGTGTGCCTGTGTGTGTGAGAGTGAGAGAGAGAGAGTTTGAGTTTACCATATCTCCCTTGGGTCCTTG